>NW_013952428.1:631314-634236 GCF_001266775.1 Austrofundulus limnaeus | reverse complement strand
GGTGATAGCATCGGGGCTAATGCTAAAGCTAACAGGCTAACATACTGTATATATGGTGATAGCATCGGGGCTAATGCTAAAGCTAACAGGCTAACATACTGTATATATGGTGATAGCATCGGGGCTAATGCTAAAGCTAACAGGCTAACATATATATGGTGATGCATCGGGGCTAATGCTAAAGCTAACAGGCTAACATACTGTATATATGGTGATAGCATCGGGGCTAATGCTAAAGCTAACAGGCTAACATACTGTATATATGGTGATAGCGTCGGGGCTAACGTTAAATCTAACAGGCTAACATATATATGGTGATATCATCGGGGCTAACGCTAAAGCTAACAGGCTAACATATACTGTATATGGTGATAGCATCGGGGCTAACATTAAAGCTAAGAGGCTAATATTTATATGGTGATAGCATCGGGGCTAACGCTAAAGTTAACATATATATGGTGATAGCATCGAGGCTAACATTAAAGCTAACAGGCTAACATATATATGGTGATAGCATCGGGGCTAACATTAAAGCTAACAGCCTAACATACAGTATACACGGTGATGGCATCGGGGCTAATGCTAAAGCTAAGGACCTATCCACGTCATCATTTACCCAGAGTGCTTTGTGTGTAAATAAAATGGCTTCGTCCGTGTTAAAATATATTTTAAAAAATTTACAAAACTAAACATCCTACAGTAATTTTACAGTCTTTATTTTACAGTTAAAATAAATGTTTATTAAATAAAGTCTAATGTTACAACTAATCAGGGATCTCTTTGATCTGTATCTGATCCGGACTCTGACCCTCCATGTTCTGGGTGAGGCGGTCTGCGACGGTCTTCACCAAGCTGCTCATGGTCATGTGGCCTCTCTGCAGCAGCTCCTCTATCAGCAGCTCCCCGGTGTCACCGTACAGGGTCTTGGTGGTGTAGATGTACCGCGGGTAGCGCAGGATCCTCAGGATCCGGTCGCAGCAGGCCCAGTACTCCGTGGGGCTGCCGGGTCCTTTACGCCCCGAGGCGAAGGAGCAGGCCCCGTGCTGCACGAGCACGCACAACGTCTTCTTTACCTGAGACAGAAAACACTGATTCTACACAGGTATCAGGTAGACTAACGCTCTGCTGTTTAATATGAATTATAGGAACTATTTTAATTGGACAACCTGGTTTCAAACAATAAAAAATAACATCAAAGACCCAGAGGTTTTTGAAACATGAAAAATATAACTGAAGTAAAGTAAAATTACATGAACAGAAAATACAAAAATAAAAATGAATTTCACTGATGAGAAAACTACTTAAGTAAAAGTCATAAAACTGTTCACAGAAATTGTAAAAGTAAAAGTACTTTTACACACTCTCTAATAAATAAACTGTTGAATTTACTGAACCAAACTGGTTCCATTAAACCAGTAAAATCAACTCTTCGTATTTTAGAGCAGAAACATCTTTCATGATGAGTTCAAACAGAGTTCATTTGTAACGAGTAACTAGGTGTTACATTTTAAAGTAAAGAAGTAAAAGGATCATTTTTAGCTTTAAAAATGTAACGAAATAAAAGTAAAAGTAGCTGTTTAAAAAATTCTTGGTAAAATTACAAATCCTCAAAAAACTACTTAAGTACTGTAACAAAGTAAATGTGCTTAGTTACTATAAACCTCTGCAAAGACCAAACTATTTGATTAAATTAGTTTTCCAACCAGAAATCTCAGCTCAGACCTTTAAATGTCCAGAAACCAGTCCAACCAGTGGCTTGATGCATCTTACCAGGTCCAAGGACAGGCCGGCTTCATGACCGACGCAGCGTAAGTTCTGAGCTCCTCCTCTGAGCAGATGCTTGCCCACCTTCTCCACCACCTCTCCAAAATGTTCCCGCAGCAGGAGACCACACAGACGGATCTCCTGCGCCGTCATCTGCACACAAACGCTCTTTCATAAATGAACTGTAGCACGCTCTATGTCTTTGATTTGATGGTGCTTCCTAATGTTCAACCTGCTATGACCTCTATCTCCTGAGCGGGTCGTTTGATTTTATAAAAAAGTAAACTCGTTTTGGAACCAGAGTCTTTCAAGTAAGAAGGAAAACAGCTAAAATAACTGAAAGTTTTATCAAAATGTGTAGCACAGGGAAAACCCCGACACGTGTCTGACATAAGTGATTTATTTGAGAATTCAGTGTTTTATGAGCTGCAACAGCATGGATGTTTCTAAAAAGGTTATGATGATACTGATACCATGATACTGCCGCCACCATGTTTTAGAGATGGGATGAGTTTTAAGCAAAGATGCATTTCTTTTCTTAGAAATCCATTTTGATTTCAATCCACAAAACTTTTTTTTCCAAATCAGCTGCTAATTTTAAAAGTTCCAATATTTCTGCTGCTCAGATGTTTTATTGTTATGATTGATTTATTTGTGTGAAAACCTGATGATAAACAAACATAATTATCACCCATTCATTATTTTAAACGTAGAAACACGGACTTAATCAGGATTATAATTAAATATATAATTTATAAATAGAGTTTTTAGTAGAGTTGCAGCTAACTTTTATTTATTTGTGTGTCTAAACTTATCGTGTAGGATTTTATTGTACATAGTGCGCCTGAACCTAGCAGGCTATAGAATGCTAGCTAACAGAAAAGCAAACAATTACAAATAAACACAACTTTTCTAAATTATAACACAAACCTTTTCGATTGGTTGGTTTCTGATTAAACGCAGCTTTTGCCTCTGAACATCTTAAAAGGAGAAAACACGCGGATCCACGGCAACAACACGGACACTTCCGGTTTTCCGGTTTTACTCGCTGGTTTTAGCTTTAGCTTCAGCTTCAGCGCAACAGCATCCCGTGTAGGGCTGGAGGTATATGGCAGGTCGTCATAACATATAATCAACCCCCTCTCCATATTATTATTA
>NW_013952428.1:628763-631094 GCF_001266775.1 Austrofundulus limnaeus | reverse complement strand
ATAATAAGTTTATTTGATAGGGACTGACACACAACATCATGGTACTCATAGCGTGAGCTTTGCAGCACTAAATGGACTTTTATAAACAGTATATCTAAAATGTGTCTAAAAAGTATTAAAAATAAATTACAGGTAATATTAATAATATAAACAGCCATACACATAAATAAAAGTCACTAAAGCATACAATAAAAACACTATAAACATGATTAAAAAGCCAAAACATAAAAGAACAAACATGATCAGGATTTAAGACTTTAAATATTTTGAACATGATTGCAGCACTGTTTTGACAAAGCCAGAGTTTAGTTTAATTTTTTTAAACATGTCAAACCTGGTCACAGACTTTAAATTAACAGGAAGTGAATTCCTACTGTAGCCCTGCAGTTTCTCTACATGACTACTTAATGGTTTGGGTGCAAATCCGTTTAAGCATTTGAAGATCATTTTTAAAAAAATGAATTTTAAAAAATTAGAAAAGTCTAAAATACCAAATTTGGCTAGAATATTACAATGATGAAATCTGATTGGCTTTACATACAAAACCTTTAAGGTTTGACTGCAAAGACTTTCCAACTTACCAGTTGTAGCCCTGCTCTAAAGAAAAGTTTAACAAAAATCAGTTCAGAGCAAATTCATTGGGTAAATTTATTAATTAACATTAATATGAATGGATAACACAATAAAGCATGCAGCTTATTTCCATTGTGGTCCAGCGTCACACACAATCACTTACATAAATAACAACAAATTTAATAAAAACATTCAACACAATAATTTATTTATATAAAAGACTAATAATAAATAAGGTCATTCGATTCTTGCCTGAATAACTAATTGCTGAAATGCCAGTATCAGGGACATCTCTTTTAGAGAGCCTCTTATATGGTAAACCGGCTTGCCGTACCTGGAGTCTTCGGGTTGTAGAGGAGCGACGTCAGTGTTTGCTGCTGCTGCTCTGGGGAAGATGGCGGAGGCTGCGGCTGTTCCCCCGCATCGGTTTTTCTGTCACTGTTGTAAGGGGGAAGTAAACCCCAAACTCCCGGTAAGTCCGATGATTTCGGTTCGTTAAATGTGACGCGTTGTACGGTTCGTGCCGCTGCCAGGGTCGGTATGTCGACAAAACGCCGCTCAGTTTCACCTCCTCCTTGCTACAACTAACCCCCCGGCTAGCCTGTTAGCAGTTAGCAGCGTTTGTTGTTGTTAACTCTAAAACAGAGTGGCAAATGTTTTGTGGGGTTTTTATTTTAAATAAAAATGTTGACTTAAAAAAAAAAGGATGACCAAGTTTATTAAGCGTGTGTTTTAAGACAGTCGTGTTAAAACTGTTGAGCTAAAAGCCTTCAGTTTAACACTACGATAGTTTTTTCCTCTTTTCTTTCACTAAACAACAGGAACAACTGCCTTAGCATGGCTACTAAAAACCACTGATTTAACATGAGCTGGCTGGCACTGGGTCATTTTTATTTTCACTTTTTGTTCCTGTTAAAACACACAGCTGATAGGAGGAGTTTGGGGACTTTTCTTGGACATTGAGTTCAGTTTCAGTTTTAACTAAATATTATTGTGACCCAGTACAGGTCGTTTGTATAATTTACTATAAACATGTTTTCTAAATACACACTATGAAGATTTTAAAGTGCCTGTGACATTTATATCCTTCAAATACAAAAAGTCAAAGAAAACATGTTTTATATTTAAGAAAATTAGCATAGTACACATGATTTTAGTCATTTTGTCACATAAAAGGCCTGTTTTCCTTTGAATTAGCCTCAGCCAAAGTGAAACAGGAAGTGACATCAAAGGGGAAATCTTTAATAAAATAAACTCTCTGGTCTTTGTTTATTAAACATTTTTTAAACTTTAAGTCTTCGTCTCTACATTGTTGTTTGTAACAACGCTCTGTTTACATGCCGACATTCCCTTTTGACATCACTTCCTGTTTCTTCACATGGTAATATCTCAGCAATGTGAAAACTATTTTCCAATATGTTATCAATGTTTTCTTTCCAAAAATGCGTTCATGTTTATTATAAAAATGTCCATCTTAACAAGTTTTAAAATCTTATATCAGCCAAAAAGTCTTTTTGATCTTGTTTTGAGACTGATTTACTGAACAAGAACTGATTGTGTAAGAATTAGGGCTGTGTATTGGGAAGAATTTGGCGATACGATACATATCATAACAGAGGGGTCACGATATATCCCGATATATTCAATACTGTAAGCAAGGCAATATATCGCGATTTTTTTGTCCAAAAATTCTATTAAATAAAAACCTCTTACTGAAAAAAAAAGAAAAGCTAATGTTTACTTACAATGCTAATGCTA
>NW_013952428.1:627070-628118 GCF_001266775.1 Austrofundulus limnaeus | reverse complement strand
CAAGATCAAAAAGACTTTTTGGCTGATATAAGATTTTAAAACTTGGTTAGATGGACAGTTTTTGCAGTGTTTATTACAAAAACGTGACATCACAGGCACTTTAATGTTATTTTATTGTAGCCCAGTCATGTTTAAATGACACCTCAACCTTGCAGTTTGTGTAAATACTTTAATTGATTATATTAAAAAAAAGTTTGCACTTTTTTAAAAATAATTTACTAAATAAATGAAATCGTTTCAACCATTTTAATGATTATCCAGTTTTTAGGTAAACAGCTTTGATTTGAATATTTTATTTTTAAAATAGCTGGTTTTTAACTTATCAGTGTGTTTAGAATTACTAAATTTTGGTGGTAGAAAATAACATTTTGCAAAAATAAAATGTTTTTTTGGGCTCTTAGTTACAGTGCCAAATAAAATAACACTTAGATTAGTAGATTAAGTTGTTATAACGAGCTTTAAAGTGAAACGTAGTTCTCCTCACCACCCAGATTGTCACATAAATCTTTATTTTTATGGTATAATTGCAGGTGATTTCACGCTGGCCTGTCATTGACTCCAAATAGGCGAAGACGCTGGCCTTAAGGCTGCTGGCTCATATCATGTGTCTGCAGGGAGCTGAATGACAGCAACACTCACGTTGATCACACCACACTCGTTTCGAAGTTGTGCGTGCGTTTAAACCAGACAAAACGAAGCAGGCGAACAACACACACCCAGAACGAGCTGTTTTTGCGTACTGTGGGTTTCCTGCACCGTTCAGAGCAGACATTTAGTCTTAGATCGCTTTAATTAGTATTTGTTTTTAATTCAAACTAATAAAATTGAACCTACCAGGTGAGGCGGTGCTTCTGTTTCCAAACACACCCTTCAAACATCAGGATGTAACTAGGGCTGTGTATTGGCAGTAATTTGGCGATACGATACATATCATGACAGAGGGGTCACGATACGATATATCCTGATATATTGCGATACTGTAAGCAAGGCAATATATTGTGATATATTGTGATTTTTTTGTCCAAATATTCTATTAAATAAAAACCTC
>NW_013952428.1:614598-625064 GCF_001266775.1 Austrofundulus limnaeus | reverse complement strand
TCAAAATGTAGCTTTTAAAGACAAGAATCAGAAAATGTAATTAGGTCATTTTGACCTAATTTGACTTAATCCTCATTTCGATATGATGGCTCACTTTTATGCATTTTTTGCGGTGTGCATATTGCACTGGTTGTTATCGCGATAATAAATTTGCGACATATTTTGCAGTCCTAATTTAAAATGCTTTCCAAATTAATGTAAGTGATAATTTATATACTTTATATAGAATGTGGCAAATGCATTACTTTATAAAATAAAATCAAGCTGATACCAAAGCTATATTTATCTGTAAATTATCATTTATTCTTGGTTTTCTGGTAGTTTGTATTTATATAAATCTATTTTGACTCATCATGCTCATATTGCTCATATGAACAAACATGATTTTTATCAGTTTATATAAAATAACAGGCGGTGCTCAAAATCAGCAGCTTTTTTAAGTACCTGTCACATTTATATCCTTCAAATATAAAAAGTCAAAGAAAACATCTTTATACTTAAGAAAATTAGCGTAGTACTCATGATTTTACACATTTTGTCACATAACAGGCCTATTTTCTTTTAAATTTGGCTCAGCTAAAGTGAAACAGGAAGTGACATCAAAGGGGAACTCATTAATAAAATAAACTCTGGTTTTTGTTTATTAAAACAAAATTATTAAACTTTTAGCTTTTCTTCGTTTCTCTTAGTGACTAAAAATAATCTAAAGAAACATCAGATTCTTCTCCACTGTTTGTGTCGTTAGCTGTTGCAACAACGCTCTGTTTACATGCAGACATTCCCCTCTGACATCACTTCCTATTTCTTCACAGGCAAATATCTCAACAACTGTTTATCTCAGTGACGTGAAATTTGTTTTGCAACATGTTATAAATGTTATCTTTCCAAAAATGCATCCATGTTTATTACAAAGGTTTGATGTCACAGACCCTTTAATGAAACAAACGATCATTAGTTTGGAAAAGACATTTAATTTTATAACCTGCCACTGAAGCCGAAAGGTCTGAGATATTTTTGTCTGTCAGCGAAATATCTCATGAACCTCTGCACAGATTTTAGGTAAAGCTTTTGGAAAAATAATCTTTAATGTACATCAACAATGGGTCAGTTTACAGTGTCAGCCCTCTTCAAGATGGCCGCCACAGCTAATCGATATTAGTGTTTCACAAAAATGACTAACTCAACCAGTTTCAAGGACATTGAGCTAAAACTTGATGTGGTAGTAGCTGAGAGTGGTTCACAACAACATCTGCAGGCTACACAACTTGTCTTCAAAACAACAGTTCTTTGGTCTGAAAACAAACATGTTCCTGTTCAGTCTGGACTCTGTGGGACTCTGACTTTGCTCTGACTCTTTCTAGGAATACATTTGTCCGAGATGTGACTCGGGTTTCATAGAGGAAGTCACCGAGGATTCCAGGTGGGAGGCTTTTATTTTTTAAATTTTTTTCCAGACTCTGCGATGTTTTTATTTTTTTTAAGTCTTGTTAGAGCTGATCTGGAACAACTGCAGGATCTTTGATGGAAAACTGCTGATGCTGCAGTTTTTCTCCTGGTCCAGTCTTGTCCCAAACCAGCACCAGTGTTGTATAAAGTACCTCAAAGTGATACTTGAGTAAAAGTACACGTATCTTATCATAAAAATACTTTGGTAAAAGTTAAAGTCTTCTCTAAAAATATTACTTGAGTAAAAGTCTTAAAGTATCTGATATTTTTTGTACTTAAGTATCAAAAGTAAATTTCTGACACAAAATCTACTTAAGTATTAAAAGTAAAAGTACTGAGTAAAAGTGAGCAGTTAGATTTTCCAAAATGACATTTATTGGGAGGTGACTTCTCCAAAAACTATATTTTCTAACAGCGTGCAGCTGTGATGGGTTGTGTACAAGCTAATAGTGTGTCAGAATGGTATATATTTATACTTCTCATCCAAACACAATTAAATTCACTCTATAGGAGACACAGTTTATCAGGAGAGGAGTTTTTAAAGTAATAGTAACTCAGAATAAAACAGGAGTAACGACTTTCTACTTCTTACCTTTTTAAAAAATGTAGTGAGTAGAAAGTAAAGATAATTGTGTAAAAATTTAAGGAGTAGAAGTAAAAAGTAAGCTGAAAAATAATTACTCAAAGTACAGATAACCAAAAATTTTACTTAAGTACAGTAACAAAGTATTTGTACTTAGTTACTTTACAGCTCTGACCAGCGCTGAAGTTAAATCAGGGTTTGGTGCTTGTTGTTAATAACTTGTGTTTTTGTCCACTTTGTGTGTCGTTTCTCTCAGTCTCCTCGAGGGCGGTGCAAACGGGATGGATGACACAGCCACACAGTTCGCAGAGGTACGAAGAGACCATGAAGGGGGGGGTGGGGGCAGGACCACAGGCGAGAGGCGTATGAAGTAACTAAACTTGTAACTTCCTGTCTGGGTACATCCCTGCAGCTCTGGCACCTTTTGTTACTGGAGCGGCCGTTTACAGCAGACAGAGACAGTCCCGACTCAGAACCTCGGCTCCCAGGAGGACGCCTGGGGGGGGTCAGCGACCTCGGCATGCTGGGAGGCGGATCGGTCGGGGGATCGGTCCCCGCAGGTCTAGGAGGATCCGTGGGGGGTCTGCTCGGAGCCGGGGACCACTGGGGACCCGGGCGTCCGCCTCGTCTACACAGCCAAAGGAGATACAGGTCCAGAGGCAGCAGTCGGCCGGATCGCTCACCCGCCGTGGAGGGGTAGGTGATCCCTCCCCCCTCCTCTCGGACACACCCACTCATGATGACACGTGTTTGTGCTCCAAAGCGACGATGTTTAGACATGTTTGAGCTCCAACATGTTCCGAGGTGTTGATCAATGATTTGCTGCAGCTTGTTTAAGAAGCTCACAGCCTCGGGTTGTCCTCCGCTGCATGTTCAACCAGGACAATAATAAAACATCCCATGATCATACTACAACCCTTATAACCAGTGCTACCAACTCCTGAGCAAGAAAAGTCCCCATTGACTGTCCCAAAAGTCGCTACAAGTCACTAGATGATGTCATCTATTGTGATCTGAGCTATAGAGATGATAAAGAGAAAAAAAGAGAATAAAAACACTAAATATGTTTATAACTGCTATTAAACTTAATGAAATAAAAATAATTTCATGAATTTAACGCTTAGATTCACATAAATTAAATTTGTGGGAATCTTAAATGTAATCTGCAGAGTGTTAGACGTCACGAGGCACAGGGAGACAATTTTTCGGTTTTCCAATATCGGTTTTTAAAACAAAAAAATGAGTAACAATCAGTTTTTCATTTTTCAACGTCTGTTTTGAAAATGAAAAAAAAAAAAAACATAAAATGACCAAAAAGTACACGGACCATGAACTTGTCTCCAACATTTGTCCTCCAGTCAGAAACCCTTCAGGTCAGGAAGTTAGCTGCTGAGTGGCAACAATAACAAACAGGATGTGGAAATGAGATGAGCCCTTTTTAATTTAAGTTGTTATATATAACCTTTCAAACACAACTATTATAAAGGTAGGAGTGAAACCAAACCCTGGTGAGTTACAACTTTAAAACCGTTTCTGTTGTGTGACTTTATTTGTTGTGTTTGTTTTGTGTTGTCAGGATCGTACAACAGTTTCTCGCCGGTCTCTTTGCCAACTCTGGAGTTCCTGGCTCACCACCTCTGTCATGGTAAAAGTTGAACATCACAGTGACCTCATGGTGATCCTTCTGTGTTTTTATTGTAATGTTTTTGTCTCTTCAAGGACAGGGATGCTTCACTCCAACCCAGGAGATTATGCGTGGGGGCAGGGAGGCTTAGATGCTGTCATAACTCAGGTGAGCGACGTCCAGTTATAGAGCTCCTCCAGTTTTTTTTCCTCTACCTTCAACCTAACAAGTGTTGTTTGTTGTGTGTGTGTGTGTGTGTGTGTGTGTGTGTATGTGTGTGTGTGTGTGTGTGTAGTTACTCGGTCAGCTGGAGAACACCGGCCCTCCTCCAGCAGAGAAAGAGAAGATCTCTTCTCTGCCAACAGTCACCATAACTCAGGAACAAGCAGGTTGGTCATGTCTCATCACTTCACTGTGTCACCAGGAGTCACTTTAACTCTCTCTATTCATACAGCGTACGTCACTGGTTCCCAGTCTTGGTGTCATGGTTAGGGTTGGGTGGTATTGTTCTTATCTTTAGATAATACCACAATATAGGTTATTACTTGAGCAGGAAGGAAAGGAATAATCTGTACACTGAAATATTGCAATATTTCATTTCCTGTTACTGTATCAGTTCTCTAAATCAGGGCTTCTTAACCTTTTTGACCTCGGGGCCCAATTTGTTGAACATAAAGTGACACGAGGCCCAGTCAGACATTACTAATGTATGGATCAAAATGATAATTATAATCTTGGTTTAATTTCTATTGTATTTGGATTATAACTAAATTAAATACACTTAGTTTAAAAGTAAAACTCCTGTCAAATAATCACAAGACATGATTATGACAAACATTTTTATATTGTAACCTGCCCATAACTATTATTTGAACAAATACAAAGGTCAGTCAACAGACCACTCAGGTTTATCAACACAAATATAACATTTTTTAACATAAACAACAACAACAACAAGTATAGACAATTCAATAAATAAAATTGTGATCATAAAATAAATACATTAAAAATGTTTAATGTAAATGTTTCAAATAAAAAAACTAAAAATAAATTTGATAAAGTACAAATGAAAATCAAGCCTTTTTAAACTTTTGCAACCAGAAGCTGCTCTTCATATTAGTGACAAACTTTGGTGTTTTTTGATGAGTTACTTTCATTTTTGCTTCTACTTTTCATTTAAAATAAGTTTCCATTCTCAGCAGGTTTCTAAGGTTCTTCTTCTACATATTAAAAAGTTGTTAAATATCTGAGTGGTGCACTACTGCTACTAGTGGTGAGAAAGTGTGTTGCACCTTATTCAAAATCAATGTGGTCCCACGGCCCTCTGCGGCCCAAAGTTAAAAACTGTTGTTCTTTTGAGGCCCTGAAGGTGGCGCTCATAGGTTAAGAATCTCTGCTCTAAAGCACTATATCAGTGTTTAATTAAGGATTAAAATGTAAATCCTGCCAGTGTTGTGTTGTAATTTATCCTCCAACCACTAGTTGGCAGCAGTCAGCCAGCCCATTTTGCTCCTCCACTCCGGAGGAGCCAGAGAGTGTAATGCTAGCTCAAACGCTATCCGTTTGGGACACACTGTCCGGACTGCAGTCTGCAGCCAGCCGTCACAATACAGAAGATGTGTAGGCATTTGTTTAGTGCCCCGAGCTGAAGGGGGTCCTGAGAGACTGTACTGAAGTGGCCAAGTGTAACAAACAGATGAAACACTGAAATGACAGTCCTTACAGTGCCCTGTGACTGAAACAGCTGCATTCATTTACTGAACTCTATTATAAATATAAAATATGCCATAAGCGTATTACCAAACATTTTAATGGCACATTTCGACTGACCATGGACACCATGGATGAAATAATTCTTAAAAATTAGAATTTTGGGAGAAAAATGGCCTTATATCAACTTTCTTACAGTATCACAATGTATTGTATTGTGATTCGTGACCTGTGTCATGAAATGTATTTATCACCAAATTCTTGCCAAAACACAAACTATCAACACAACTTAAAAACTGTTTAGTTTGAAGTCTCTACTTTTGACTAGGGCTGTGTATTGGCAAGAATTTGGCGATACGGTACAAATCATGACAGAGGGGTCACGATACGATATATCACGATATATTGCGAAACTGTAAGCAAGGAGACATATTGCAATTTTTTGTCCAAAAATTCTATTAAATAAAAAACTCAGTATGTTTTCTATGTATTTTATTTGTTTCATATTTCTTATTTCATCCATGTTTTCAATTATTAGACTAAATTTGCCAATTAATAGTTTGAGGATATATTTGTGGCAGCTTTTAGATTTTAATATTAATTTACTATAACAATACTGTCACCCAACTCACTTAACAACAGCCTATATGTTGTGATAAAGTTCAGTAAACGGAGGATGTGAAGCTGTTTTACAGAGTTTCTGGGATCAGCTGCATCCAGAATGTGATCTGCATACAGTTTAATAACTTTACCTAAAGAAAGCATTTATAAAGTAAAGAGGATTGGTCCAAGCACTGAACCCTGAGGAACTCCATGACTAACTGGTGTAAGAAGATTCGTTATTAACATAAACAAGTCCACTGTCTGAGGCCATGAGGATATCTTTAGTAACTTTCAGCAGTGTTTCTGTGCTGTGATGAGCTCTAAACTCTGAAACTCCTCATACAGATTATTTCTCTACAGATGTTCACATAGTAAAAACTGTTTAGTTTGACGTCTCTACTTTTGATTAGAGCTGCAACTAATGACTGTTTTGATAGTCGACTAATCGCAATTATTTTTTCAATTAGTCAACACGTTGTTTCTGTCACACCAACCTGTGCTTCCTGTGGTCACAGCTCCTGTTATCTAGTGTCTCTACCTTATCACATGTTCCCATAGCAAATTAAAATTATGACCCACGGCTCACACAGCAAGCTAACTGTGCTGATCTTTGGCCCCATTTTGCCCTTCAGATTTTAGGGTCGTCAGCCAACAGTTTAAAAGTCTCGCTGTGTGAAGCAGAAATGAGAAATCAGGACAAAATGTATGGAAGCGATTGTGTTCCATAATCCTAATTAAAATGGATTAATAGAAATGCTGTTTCATTTTCAACATGTACCTGATTTTTTTGACTCATAAGTAAAATTATAAATACATAATCCAAACTGTATGCTCATTTTCTTCTCCAAGACTGCTCAAAGTGNTTTAGGTACCGAAATGGAATTGCATGAACATTCACGTGGTGGTTATGTAATTGGAATTGCATGAACATTCACGTGGTGGTTATGTAATACAGAGAATCGATAATAAAAAATCTGCATTGACAAATTCACATAATCGACGTCATCGATTATTTCAACTAATTGGTGCAGCCCTAGCTGAAATAAATCAAATGATTAGCATTTAAAGTATGTGTTGTCAATTTCAACTACTACCACACCCTATTTTAGATCTCAACTCAGTGTTTACTTTCTGACGCTCAGTAAAATCTATTCAGTGGTTCATGAGATATTTTGCTGCTGGCACAAACACACGCACACACAGACAGACATGGGCAAAAACAATATTGTCGTTTCGCCTTCAGCAGCAAGTAATAAAGATGAATGACATGAATAAATTTAAGATGAAGTTTAAATGTTGGCACCAAAAAAAAAACAGTGAGGTCATGTTTTGCAAGCTCATCAGCCACGTGCATAAAACAAAACATTACAGTGAGCTCACTGGGATACACTGCCACGTGAAGTCTTATTTTGGGTGTTGACTAAAACACAACTGTCTACACAATGTACACAGTCCATAAACTCCCACCAATAACCTCACTGTACATGCAGTTAAACTTTAGTTTTACAATGTAAAACAGATGTGTGTAGGTGCTCCAAAATAAACACAAGTACAGTAATCACCGACAAACCTGCAAGGACCCTAATTCATGTTACCCAGAATACTTGCTCAGACCTCTGGATTTTAGGAGAGTTTGCACGTGAGACGGCGCACAGGGAGGGGTTTCAGAGTTACAGAGAATAGAGGGAGGAATCATTACATCAGAAACCAGAAAGAAAAAGTCTGTCACGAAATAAAAATCTATTCAGGAATGAGAAAGTTAAAAACTTGAAATAACTTGAGCATTTTTCTTAGTATTTTTGCTGCTGTGAATAAGTACATCTCTAAACACATTTGAAGATAAGAACGATGCTATTTTAAACCCTCACAGAGAACTAAGTGACACTGATGTGTGGTCTTTATCAAAACAGATAGACCTAGTGACACTGACATTTCAGAGCATTTGTTGCTTCATCTGTATGTTCAGTTTGTCTCTGTTGAACTCTGATATCAAACAAACTGAAGCCAAACATCTCTGCATGAAGTTGGCTCATGAATGTGATTTTGTTTAATTGGTTATATGCAAAACAGAAGCCTCTAGACTAGTGTTTCTCAACGGGGGCAGTACCGCCCCCTAGGGGGCGTTGTGACAGTGCCAGGGGGCGTTGGCAGCAATATTTACAAAAAGGGGGCACTGTAATACATTTGGGGGGCGTTTGCTTGAAGGTAAAATTTTCACCAAAGATTCACAACAACAGCAAAATAAACTTTGAATTGCTTGTGAAAAATGGGGGTCTGTAACATTAAAACATGCATGGCACTGCAACTGTATCAGTGTTGCCAGACGTACGATAATTATCGTATTTGTACGATAATATTGCCCTCTGTACAATATAGATCAATAATTCCAAAAAACCCACATCATACGATAATTTGACGGCTCCAATGTGTGACGTAATTGACCCAACACGCAGCTCACTAACATGAGAGGTGGCGGGTTGCGGAACACAGAGGTGGCGATTTAGCGACTTTCTCGCTATATTTACAGACCTTTCAGACCCCTCTAGAGACTGTTATTCATAAAGGCGACTAGTGAAAATCTAGCGACTCTTTTTCTGTTGTTATTGAGACTTATAGAGACTCTACCGTGAACGCATTTCTCCATTGTGCAGTGGGTGCTGCTGAGAGCTCCTCCCTGGTCCCAGAGCACTGACAGGCAGCTTCTTCACACTACGTCTCTCCCTGCTGAAGGTACATACTGTATCTATGGAAGCGAATATGTAACACTTTTTTAATTAAAATGGATTAACAGAAATGCTGTTTCATTTAACATGTACCTGAATTTTTTGACTCATAAGTAAAATTATAAATAAATAATKCAAACTGTATGTTCATTTTCTTCTCCAAGACTGCTCAAAGTGTAAATTAATTAAAATGTTAAATAAAACAAACATTGACAATTCATTTTCAAAACATGTCCTGGAAAAAGTGACCAAAATTCATTTTGAAAAGTCAAATGGGAAAATTATAGTGCATTAGCAGAAATGCTTTTTCATTTCAAAGTCAAACCTGCATTTGTTCACTCAGAAATAAAATTAGAAATAATCCTAACTGCATTATCATTTTGTTTTCCAAGACTGCTAAATTTGAAAATTAATTAAAAAGATAATTAAAACAAACTTTGACATTGAATTTTCAAAATATGTACTGCTAAAAAGTGACCAAAATTAATTTAGAAAAGTCGAATCAGAAAATTAAAATGCATTAGCAGAAATGTTTTTTCATTTCAAAGTCAAAACTGCATTTTTTGACTCATAAATAAAATTAGAAATCAATATCCAAACTTTGTTTCCATTTTCATCTTCAAGACTGCCCATTGTGTGACACAACTGCAGAGAAAACAAAGAGGAAAGTGCTTTTTCTTTTTCAAACCCCGCCCCCGCAAAACAAGTAACAAAATTAAAATTACTTCTCAATCATAGATGTATATAAAAACACTAGTGGAGTCTCCGGCGTCCTCTCACGGCGGCAGTGGGGATGACATACTGTATCTAGTCTTTATATAAACATCTATGTTCACAA
The DNA here is from genome assembly GCF_001266775.1 of Austrofundulus limnaeus. Lineage (NCBI taxonomy): Eukaryota > Metazoa > Chordata > Actinopteri > Cyprinodontiformes > Rivulidae > Austrofundulus > Austrofundulus limnaeus. Next base: position 615,537 of record NW_013952428.1, on the reverse strand, counting down.
CCCCGAAGCGACGCAGGGGAATGACATGGCCACGGGCAAGGCGGTGTGCCTTTCTTCCCTGCAGCACATGAGGGCGCGACAATCGTATTTTGAGACTGTGGGAAAACATGTCCAAATCTATACCAGAGCTGCTTAGAGAAGCCGCAGCTGCCCTGGAACGGAAACAAAATCAACCGCAAGCATCAGCTTTGAACTCGCCTGGTTTCTTGTCTCCTACCATTCCAGCGACGCCGGCCTCAGCTCCAGTGTCGTAACCCTCGAGGTAAGATTTCAAGCTAGCAAGCTAAGCTTACACGCAAGTAGTTTTGTTTTTGTTGTTGTTGTTGTAAACATGTAAGTTGTATATCAGATTTAACATACTGTACGCCACAGCAGAAGACACATTTTGTGCGACCTGTCCTTGGTGATGATAAAATGCACGCGCTCTCCCAGGTATTTGTTTCCCCTCATTATATTACGTTACATTACAATTAACATCCAAAATGCACAGAGTCCGTGTTTGTGGTTGCGCTGTGTTTTAGTGGGAGCGATTCATAAGTGCCTCATTCACGAAGATCTATCTTATTTTAAGATGCCCTGATATCTTAAAATAAGATTACGTAATAGGATTACGTCGTATTTTATATTTATTTCTAAAAGCACCTCGCAGCATTTCCCCTTGTAACACTGTGTTCACGAGCAGAACAAAGCCGCGACAGATGAGCTGACTGGTTTTAAAGCGAGGGGCAGTTTGACCGCAGCTGCTGCACCTGTCCACGCGCAGCGCGGCTCTGACCAGTTCGGGACTTCGAGTCCACATGTCAACCCTTCCGACGGTTACTTGTATAATGAGCATCAAATATCTGTAATTTGCGCAAAAAATCTGTATTAATCTCACGCAGGTGGAGCGGAGATGCGAATGGACCGCAGCCGCGCGGAGTGGGGAGGAGGAGATGGTGG
>NW_013952428.1:612008-613457 GCF_001266775.1 Austrofundulus limnaeus | reverse complement strand
TGTGCGGGGTGTGTGGGGAGGGGGGAGGGGGTGTGCTCTGCCATGAGGAAGTTCGGCTTAAAGCCATGACCCAGGGGCGTTTCTGGTACCAAAAGGCGTTTCTGGTTCCCACCTGTCGTTTTGCTCCTCAGCATGGCTTCATAAAAACATGCATATGACATGATAGAAAACTCAAAAAAGTTGATTTCACATGATATTGCCCCTTTAATGAAAGTCATCCAGAAAAGAAAATTGTGGTCATGTTTTACAGAAATATATAACAGTGGGGGGGGGGGAGTAGTTAAAGTTCCCTCTTCAACAAAAACCACAAACTTGCTTGTTGTTTATAATATTTTGAAATGTGTCAACTTCGGTTTTGAAAGTCTGTAACTTTTCTAAAAATATATTTTTAACATATTTGTTCACTCTGTCGCTATCTCCTAACAGATTGCTATTAGACAGGTAATCTCAGAAAACACTTAAGTCCTCTGGCTTCTCCCGGTGGTACTACAGCCAAACTAAAGCCAAACTATAATTGAAGTGTCCCTGGAGTTGAACAGCCAATGAAAACTAAGGTTTGTTCGTGAACGAGCTTCTCGTGCCCATCCCCACCATCCCTGCCCGCAGCGCGTATCCGCGCACGTTCTCGTTCAAACAGCAGCTGTGGAGCAGCTCATCTGTGGCAATGGTGGAGCAAGAAACCGCAACTTTTCCAGGAACAAACGTTCCAGTAAAACTTCCAATTCCTCGATTGGCGCCTGTTCTGAAACCAACACATGGAAGCAGAAGAAGACCCAGGAAGAAATCAAAGTTGAAAAGAAAGAATTAGATAGAGCCCAGAAAAAAATGAGGTGGATTTTCACATGAGGAGGGAGCTATCTATTTTTGCAGAGTTAGCCATTTCTGCTTGACAAATAAGTTTCTCTGCTTCATTCTTTTTATTTTTAATAACGTTATTAAAAAATAAAAAGCATATAGAGCTGTAGCATGCTGTAGTACTACACAACAAAGTTAGTGATGGTTACAGAACCACCACAAGTGATATGTTATGATATTATAACAGGTTATGATAAATGCTAATGTTAGCAGCTAACTTGTTTAACCTCAGTAAGTTACTGTTCATATACCAGCATTTAGTTATCTTGACTTATTCTGTCGTGTATCAGAATTAAAACCAGTTAGATATGGTGAAATTACTGTAACTGTGCACTGCCTCTGTCGAAAATAAAAGTAAATAAAATACAATGATGCCTGATCAACATTAGCACTTAGCTAATCAGGTCTGCTGTTAGCCCTGGCTGATATTATGATGCACTCATGTTTGTATTTAGTTTTATTCACATTTGATTTTTAAAAACACCTCAGCATTAAAACGTGTGTTAGTTCTACAGAAAATATGCTGTTGCTGATTTTTTTTTCAAAGTTTTTTTTTAATTATTTTTAACATAAATCACAAACAAAGAACAAACT
>NW_013952428.1:603987-610063 GCF_001266775.1 Austrofundulus limnaeus | reverse complement strand
CATTGAGGGATTTCACATTCCAACTCACACAGTTAACTGGGTGACTGTTGATGAACCTGTTAATATTGGAACTGCTCATGTGTGGTCAATCAGACTGTAGTACAATATCCACAAACCATCACAAAAAAAGACCTAAAAAAGACATTCTCAAAACAAATAGATCCGGTATAGTCCCACCCCTTTCTCCTAAAAAAAACACGGAGAACCCAACAAACAAAAAATCCACACATWTGTGCTTATACTGGGGGGCTTAACTCCCTGTCTGGACTCCCGCCACAACCAAATAACAATAACAAAAAAATAAAAAAACAAAGGGGTTCCCTTACTTTAAAATATTATTACTGTTTATGCTCCTTGCAGCACTGATAAATAAAGCACTAACCAAGATCCGGAGAGACCCCCTGTGAAACTCTCGTACATTTGTTCTAACAAAAAGAGGAATGTTGTCCCTGAGAATAATGTCTAAAATTAAATCAAGATATAACTCGGGACATAAAGTTAAAAGGTTCATTACAACCTGACAGTCATAATGGATCGATGAGAGTTGGACCTGTGGTCAACACCGGTCCTCGCTGTCAGTCGCCGAGATGATCCTCTTTTTAAAGTAGTCCATTGCTTTATTGGCATCCAGGAACTCCATGTTTTCCTCCCCATGAGAGATGCGGAGCCGTGCAGGAAAAAGCAGTCCATAGCGAACATCTCGTCGGTTGCGAAGGAGACTCCTCACCTCCGTAAATGCCGCTCGGACCTTGGCCACAGCTGCCGTGTAGTCAGATGTGATGGTGATCGGCGCCTCTTTAAAACGAAGATGGCCGCGGGTCCGCGCTCGACGTAATATTTCCACACATTTTTGATAATAGTGCAGCTTAGCGACAATAACCCGCGGCTTATCACCTGACCTGTTCCCACCTGGAGAGCGATGGGCTCGGTCAACCAGTGGCTCTTTATCATTCTGTAATCTCTGTTAGCAGTTTAGCCACTGCTGAAGTGGAGCTGGATTCTGGCGTTTCAGGAACTCCAATAATCCGCACATTGCACCTTCTCATGCGCCCTTCCATATCGTCATACTTCTTTCTGAGCCCATCGACTTCTTCTTTCAGCTCCAAAATGGTGGTGCGCAGAGAAACCACCTCATCGGACCAGGTTGACAAGCCGTCCTCCACCTCCTTAACGCTCTGTTTAACGTGGTCCAGGTCTGCGCGCAGTAGCATCGTGCCGTAAGCCACTTCAGCTCTCACCGCTTTTAGCTCTCCTTTAATAAAAGTAAACTCCTCAGCTAAAGCCGCCTTTATTTCGGATTTGATCACAGCTGAGAGGTCAGTTTTTATAGCGGCAAGAATGTCAGACTTCAAGGAGAGTGCGTCCACCTCACTGCGGGAGGGAGAAGGGGGCGCAGAAAGTCTGGTTTTAGCTGCAGTCAGCTCTGGGGCGGCGTCGGGCCTAGCAGCCGCAGAGCTGGAATGTTTGCCTTTCCTCGAGTTTGTCGCCATTCTTCTACTTTTCCAGGCAAGAATCACTCAGGGGTCGAGTCCGGACAGACCAAATGCTCAAAGCAGCAAGGACATTTAGTAGAGAACCATAAAACGAGCAAGTCGGAGTGGGAGCCCACGCGACACACGACTCACTCCTCCGCCATCTTGCCCCGCCCTCCCAGAATCTGATTATTTTTTTGTTTAGAAATATAGAAGTTGTATTATTGTTTAGACTCAGCAGCTGTGGTCACTTACAAAAATTAATAAAAAAGAAAACCCAGGAAAGATCATGGCTTTTTGGAACTATACTGTAATGTTTTTTCACCTTTTGTCTGAATGTCATCTTTCAATAACAGATGAAAACGTCAGTGTGACATGTTAGGAGTATATTACAAAGTTAAATGTGTCTGATTTAAAGACAACCCTGACAAATTATTTATTTAATTGTTTTTTGTGGATGTCTGGATGTTTATTTGGCTAACAACAACAACTAAACTAAAGATGACCACAATCCTTTCCCGGTCCTTCCAGTGTTGTTGGTAACGCAGATCGGTAAGAAAATATATTGAAGGCTTTTATTGCCAAGTTATGTGTTTGTTCAGCTTCAGCAGGATTTATAATCTGTTATTAGAGGTTTAGTCTGGTAGATTTATAGGGATGTCCCGATGCCACTTTTTCACTTCCGATACGATACCGATATTACAACTTTGAGAATTGTCCGATACCGATATTGACCAATACCGATATTGACCCATTACCATAACAGTATGAGTCACACACTTTTACCTATTTTGTAATGTAAAATCTTAGAAAAGTCTTGATCAGGTCAAACAGTGAAAAAGAGTAGGTATGAGAAAAATTGACCCATTTATTTTTAACAAATGGATCACATACATTTTAAACTGAAGAACATTATACAGTTTAATATAATAAATTATAATACCCCAAAAAATAAAACATAATAAAAACAAAATGTTCTTTTAAAGTATAAAATAACAATTCAAAATCACTTTGGTTATTGTTTTACTACCTGTCAGCCTGGTGCTGCTTTATGGTGGAAAAAACTGAAGGTGGACAAAACAAAACCCCACATTATTGTCTGTTCAAAGTTAAGAGTCCACAGCTCCAATTTTACTGACTGTAACTAAAACAACATGATCATTGCACTTAATCTTCACTCAAACAAGTGTGTAAACAGATTAAACATCACTCAAGAGCAAAAAATAAATAGTAAGAATGAGTCAGTTATTTAAATTGATAGCTACCTTTCTTACTGCTGCATTTTCTGAGCATCTTGTAGAGATTAGCCTCTCGCTCCTGCAGGGAGCAGTTTTTATCACGTCATGTCACGCTCATATTCCAAAACAAAAGCTGCGCTCTCCTTTCTTCTGTCCATCGACCCAGAGCTAATCCACGGGATGTCAAAACTGTAAGCGTGCTGTCCTCGCTTCTGCCAGCTTAGAACCACCGACCGGACCAGAGAGGAGGTTCCGAAACAGCGTGGCTGTGTGCGGTCACTGGACCGAGGCTGAACGAACCGAGCCGAAACGCAAAGCTGCTGCCAGGGTGGAGAGTAGTTGTCGCTCCGGTTTAAAACGTACACGCTTCTGTGTTCCCCCTCAGAAAACTTGTGCATGACAACTTTACACTTAGCTGCAACTCTGTTTCTGATGAAAATAGAAAGTTCTGCTGCCGACATTCTTGCTAACTTGTTAGCGCAGCATGTTGTTGTGATCATGTGAGCTCTGCGTGCTGGATGCAAGCGCTGCTGGATAGAAACACTGGAGGCAGTGGACTACTGGATTGAACTGCTAATATCGGAGCGCTTAAATCGGACATTTTTTATGCAGGCCGATAAAATCCGATACTCATTTTTTGACTGATATCGAACAGATATCCGATATCAATATCGGATCGGGACACCCCTAGTAGATTATCGTATGTGATTCATTCTACAACCAAAAATTATATAACATTATATAGGTAAGTTGGTCAAGACGTATATAAGATAAAATTCAGTATGTGATAAATGTGTTGAAATAAAAATCTGGTTATGGTTTTAACTCCATTATACTGTATAATTGTTTCAGAGAAGCTGACTTTGGGGAAACTCTGAGACGCAGTGGATTCGGGAAGACTTCAGAAGATTCTGGTTTTGGAAACAAGGTAAGTCATAAACTATCTGTTTCAAGATTAATTTTTTGGACTGCGACTCTTGTAGCTCTGATGTTCTTCCTAATTGTGGGACAAAGGGAAATATTTGATGGTAAGGTTGGTGGTTTATTTAATGCAACAGATTTTAAACTGGCAAACTATGTGAGACAGAAACAAGAACCAAAGTTTGCGAACTTAAAGTGAAAAATGTTTCCTTTTACATAAGCAGCGAGACAGTTTCAACATAGATATCAAAAGCCTTTATATCAATGTTTTCAGCTGTGTTTGGTGTTCGTCTTTCACAGAATTAATTATTTTTTGCTGTGACTTCCACACTTATCACTGAATTTATCACGCTATCTCCTTCCTTCACACTCTCTCGGACCGTAGCGGAGCGGACACTGTACAAACTGAGACACAAACAAACAGCTGCGACCTGCGCACCGCAGCGCAGCGGAGCGGAGACGCATGTAGTGCGCAACTGACACCTTCAGTGTCTGACTATATTATAAGTGCACGTTTAATCATGGGCAGCCAGTTTGTCTGAAGCCTCCTGACATACAGTATCTTGTACATTTTAGACTGCTCTGTTCAACTAAGCGGTTAGTTGAGCACAACAAATGGTTCCACCCGTGTGGAACCACCGTCGAGGTGGATCCAACAGCGCTGTGGAACTGGAAATAGGCAAATTTGGCTGATGCTGAATCATTTTAAAGCTGTGTCTGCCTTGAAGGCAGTGCTTCCCTGACATCATTTCCCTTGTATGAATGTGGACAGCTTTTCCAGAGCGGCAGCTTGAAAACACAATAAAAGTAATTTTTGACAATTTAGCATTATTTTTCAAGATTTGCAATAAAACATACCAGGGTTTTTTACGTCTCTATCATATTTTTAATGGATATGCAATTTGGAAAAAAAAAAAGTGGGCGTTGGGATTAAAAAAAATTGGCATTTTGTCTTTTCTCAAACACACCCAAGTTTTTAAATTAGACAGTTTAAGATTCCCATTTGTCCCAATTGTCATCCTGCTTGCCTGTCTGCTTTAACAGCTTGGATATATTTAAACCACACAGATATCTTGCAGATTAAAGTGAGTGATAAACAACCAAAACTCAACAGCTGTGGGAATGTCAGCCAGTAACCCCACCTCGTTTTGTTCTCCTATGTTTCTGTGCAGCTCTTTCTACAACTCAGCCAGCTGGAGTGATGTCTAACCAGACATGATCATATTACTGGTTTGTGAACATGCAGCAACAGATGGCGGATCAGGGGAGGGGGTGGGGATGTCCAGAAACCAGCAGACAGAATAATGTTAGTAGAAATTAAAGGCCTAGGATTCCTTAAAAATAATGCATATCTCTTGCTGCCTTTCACATGAGACTTTTAGTATTAAATCATCTTATGCTAAGAAATGACAAGCATATTTGTTTTAGTTAAACCTTGAAAATAGTGCAATTTCATACAATCCTTTGACATTGGCACATTTAAAATGTGTGTTGTGAGCTACTTCCATATCCAATTTTATTGTTTGTAAAAATGATATTATGCAACACCAGATCTCTACAACTTAAGTCAATTAGGTGTGGTGGCCATCTTTAACTTCAAAAGTCAATTATTTGAAGATGAACATCTAACGACTAATAAAAGGTTTTATTAAGATCTGTCCAGTGGTACATCCAGTGGTACATGAGATATTTTGTTAGGAGACCAACAAATATTTACTCCCACAGTTTCTGTTAAATATTTAGGCAAAGATCTCTTGTAATGAGCTGTGTTCAGCATGTGTTTTGGATGACTCTCAGAAACTACTACCCCAAAATGTAGGTCAATATCTGACAGTTTGACTGAATTATCGCATTTATGTGTTTTCTGTTTAAAGGGATCCCCGATTAGTTGTAACATTTGACTTTTTATGACAAACATATACTTTAACTGTGAAATAAAGACTGCAAAAATATTGTAGGATGTTCAGTTTTTATAATTTTTAAACTAAAAGTTTAATAATATATTACAAGGACAGGGCCATTTTATTTACAAGCCAAGCATTCTGGGTAAATGATGACATCAACTAGGTCATCGGCATGAGGCTGCTAGCGAGCTATATCCACCCTGAAGGTTAATCTTGGACAATATCTGATGATCGACTCTTTTAAATGAAACCAGAGAGCGTTGACAGAGAGGAGAAGGTAGAAATGACTCAGCCTTTAACTGAAAATATGGATGGAGGACCTCAGCTTAGCCTGTTAGCTTTAGCATTAGCCCTGACGCTATATTGCCTTATATGTATTAGCTCGGAGCTAGCGCGACAAACAAGCTAAATTGAGGTCCTATCCACGTCCTCATTTACCCAGAATGCTTTGCGTGTAAATAAAAAGGCCCTGTCCAAGTAATATGTTTTTAAACTTTTAGTTTAAAAATAATAAAAACTGAACCGCCTACAGTATTTTTAG
>NW_013952428.1:599494-601854 GCF_001266775.1 Austrofundulus limnaeus | reverse complement strand
ATTTCAAATTAAAAGACTTTCAAAAATGTCAATTTTTATTGTCCCCCCTAAGTTGCCGTGCCCATTGCTGAGAAACTCTTTGTTTCCAAAGACTGCTACCACGTCTGGGTGACAGAGGGACACCTCTAGCACAGGACCAGAAAGTGGCAACCAGATCTGATGTGTAATTTCAAATTAAAAGACTTTCAAAAATGTCAATTTTTATTGTCCCCCCTAAGTTGCCGTGCCCATTGCTGAGAAACTCTTTGTTTCCAAAGACTGCTACCACGTCTGGGTGACAGAGGGACATCTCTAGCACAGGACCAGAAAGTTACAACCAGATCTGATGTGTAATTTCAAAATAAAACACTATCAAAATGATAAGTTCTTACTTTGGTTTAAAATATGTTTTACCAATTGCAGTGAGGAGTTGACAGGGATATAGTACATCAGCATTCGTCAAATGACGTCACACGAAAAGTGACAGGTGCCCTGCCCCTTTAGGGTGAGACTTCCGAATATGGTCAACTTTCTCTCTCTCTCTCTCTCTCTCTCTCTCTCTCTCTCTCTCTCTCTCTCTCTCAGTCTGTCTGTGCTTGACCCTCGAAACATTCAGAGCAAAAAGTTCTTTTGAGTTTCAAAAACTGTGTTTTTTGATGAAGAAGAAGAATGCCTTTGATCGGACTCGATAAATATACAGAAAATGGTGAGAATGATCTTTTATTGAATTTTAAAAAAAGTTGTCTAGTTCCAAAAAAGGTATTTTTTTCTCTAGAATGGGATGATTTAAATTTGCCAGATGAACTACGTAAGATTTACACTCTCTGTGCGTGAATTATTTTTATTTGTATTGTGTTTAATTTATTTATTTTATAAAAATGCAGTAACTTTCCAAGGGGAGGGGTTTCAGTCAGACCCGGGTACGAGTCCTGTTCAGAATCTACGGAGCTCTGAAGATCCAGGTAGGTTGTGTAAGATTGTATAAATTATCTGTGTATATATATTATTTTTATTGATTAAGGTTTTAATTATTATTTTTCTTTTTATAAAAAAATCAAAAGCAGCTTTCCATGTGGTTCAGCCCGATCCGTTCCCCGCCACGACACCTGACCCGACCGATCCGAACCGTCCGTTACCTACACAGACAGAAGCGGTCCGACCGAATCCTAATCAGGCCTGCAGAGTACCGACTCTCCGTGTGAGAAGGAGCAGGATCGAGAGGGCTCTCCGACGCAGAACGGGCCCGCGCGGGTATCTGTCAAGAAGAAGTGAGTATATTTTATATTTTTCAACACTGACACGCATGCGTTTTTTAAAGTTATTTATTATTTTTTATTTATTTTTAGATCATTCGTCCACCGTCGATGAATTGAGGAGTCACTGCCTTCAGACCATCCTACATTTAACTGAACTCTGCATAAGATTGTTTGAGGAAGAAAATAGCTGAAAAAATGTCTAGTTTGTCAAATCATACTGATCACGCTGAAATAAATTATTTTCACGAGTTAGAACAGGCTTTACAAAATCTTATTCAACAGAACTCTCCGTCAACCTCAGAAGCTAATGACATTTCTGTTCTGAGTCAATCGTTACAAAATGTTTTAAACAACGCTGAGCAGAATTCACCCCCCGGTTCGCCAAATCAGACAGAAACTCTAATACAAGCATTACGTGACGAAATTGTGGGACAACAACAGTATGATCACGACCGCTTCGAAACTCTTCAAATTCGTAGCACAAATCTGGACCAGACTCCAATCGGTTTACTTGTTAATGCATTAAATAATTTGTTATCTGAACTTAGAAATGCTGCCGCTTCTGCTGCAGGTGCTGATGCCGCTGAAAGCGTTCAAAATATCACACCCGACACGAGGCAATCAACGCACCCTGATTTATTTAGTATTTTAGATGATGCGTTATTAGCGTTACGAATCGCGCGCTCCCCAGAACAAACCGTGAACAAGACCCGGGTATCCATCCGCAACCCCACGATCCTTCCCCGCGCCCTGTCTCCTCTCCAACTATGGAGGCTGCTTCATCAAACTCGGTTCCTCACAGCCACAGCGCAATCCAGTACGGTGCGGGGATTCACGCTCCTTCACCTCCCTCCTCTCCAGCTCCAGGACCTTCAACCGGTCCAGATCAAAATGAAATATCTCGCGAAAGATTTAATAATTACGAAATCACGAGATGACTCTTCATTCCACCGTCCGACGAGCCTTCGAGTCTGGCCGATTTCTACACCCAAGTGATGAACATTTTGTCAGACTTGGCTGGCAGAGGCGCATCATTAACGGATGGCTACTTAAAAATGTTTTAATTTTACCAGACTCGATATCCAAACTAGTTTGATCTCTCACAGCAGATTGCAATCTCTGAAT
>NW_013952428.1:593206-598875 GCF_001266775.1 Austrofundulus limnaeus | reverse complement strand
TATATATATATATATATACATACATACATACATACGCATACAAATGCACATACCATTATGTGTATATTACATATATATATATTATATTTATACAGTATGTATGTATAAATATTTACATACATACACATACAAATGCACATACCATACATACCATTCAAACAGTAGCTATGTTTACATGGACATAAGTAATCGGATTAAACGATCATTCGGAATAAAAATGTGTCATGTAAACACCCCTTTCGGATAATTCTGACCTAATTCAGCTCGATCCGAATGAATTTGTAATCGGAATGAGACGAGGTGGTTTATGCCAGATTTTAATCCGAACAGCCTGCATGTAAACACTTAATCTGATCATCTTATTCTGATTGTGGAAAACTGACCAGACTGCGCATGTCTGCTGACTTTCATCCAGCGGTTTTCAGCAGCACAGAAGTTTTCCTCCTGTTCTCTCATTCAATAAAGAAGGAAGACACACAGCCTGCGCCGCTTTGCAAAAAAAAAAGTCTGCACGTCACCCGCAGCTGAACCAGAGAGTGCAGTAACATCTCCACCATTATTAAAACCTGTCGCATGTCCATTCTGAGCTCAGAGGCTGTTTGTTTATGTTCATCACAGAAGTAAAACCTTTTTGCGTTTTTTTTTTTAAGGGAAAGTTAGCAACTGTGCATGTCAGAGCTTCTATTCAGAATAAAAGCCCGGTGCATGTGAACACGTGTCATGATCGGATTGTGCGCATGTAAACGATACATACATTTTGATTATTTAATCGGAATACATTTCAATCCGATCAATGAATTTTGCGCATGTAAACACAGTGACCAACCAGAAAACCCAGGATTTAAATACCTGTTTGTGTGCGGTTGTGAGCATGTACGTATACACAAGATCTCTCCAATGGAATGTTTAAAAGTGACTGTGGAGGACCACAGACTCGACCCGTAAGGGTCGAAGCCAACATAGGGGAGACCAGTGCCAAGGATCCCCAGAGGGACCTCAAGGACGGAGCCCCTAGAAGCACCCGGCCCGCCCACCCACCCCCCAAAGGGATCCACAGGAGAACAGGGAGAGCCCCACCAGCGACCACACGCAGTAACCCCCTGGAGCCAGTAGCGATGAGCTCATTGGCGCCGCCGGCACCCACCGTGCCAGAGCAGATCCAGGCATGGACACAGAGGCCCACCCCCCACTACCCCACCCCAACCCCCCAGGCCAAGGCCCGACAGGGTCGGGGGACCCAAGCCCCACCGGGCAGCCACTGGGCTGAGCTGGCACATGCCCAAGCGCCCAGCGCCAAACGTTAACATTCAACTGCATGAAGCAAATAAGAATCATGAAACAGTAAGTTTCTGTTATGAATAAAATATACATCTTGAAAATATTGACTTTAAAAAAATATCTTATTAATGGACCCATGAGTTTAACAGAAAATACTGCATCTAACAGGTCTGTGGAGCAGCCCTGATCTTATTGAAATCAACATGATGTCATTGTACATAATCATTGTTGTGTTGAACTAAAAATGGTCTAAAAGTAAAAGTTTAGTAATTAATCCATAAAAAGTTATCTGACAAGTTTGTGACAAAGCACAGTCCTGGTGGAGCCCAACATCCCCTGAAGGAAACCAACTAACTGCCAGCAAACTCTTATAGGTTCTGACTGGTCTGGAGCAACAACCCCCCGATGATGTTGTGTAACAGTCTTGTTATCATTAAAATTGGTATTTGTGTCACATGATTTTTTTTACATTCCTCTTTGTGAGCTTCGTCATTGAATAAAGAAGAGAAACACATTTCCATTGAGTATTTGTGTGTTTAGTATGTGGGTTATCAGGAGAAAGGTCCAGTTTCAACCTGCTGCAGCTGTTTATGTTGGGTTAAAGGCTGTGTCGCTCTGAGACTCAAGGACCGCTCCGATAAATGTTTCTGTTCAGGCTGGAGCTGACGGACCCGTACAGGTTACACTGCTGTGGACGAGAACCAGAAACAATCACTGCTTCTTTCAGATGGTGGAAATGTTTTTGGCTGTGTGTGTGTGTGCATTAGCAACATATTTTACAAACCACTGGGCAGATTTATATAGAACTTTCTGAAAGTAATCTTTATTTGTCCATCTATTCACTATTAGATTCAAGGTGGCCACCACAGTTTAAAAGAGGTTCAGCCATTACTTTCTGAAAGTTTTAAAAGAAATCTGCTCAGACACAGGCAAAACAACAGGGAACACTCCACAGCTGTTTTTGTGGAGAGTCTCAGCACACAAGGAGTTAATTATGAGTAAACTGAAGGCGTGTCAAAGACAGTCAGCTGAAAACTACCCACCACAGAGCAGGGGTCCACTCAGAGGGGGGCTGGTTCTGCTCTGAGGTTCTGCAGGCACTGCCTGTAAACATAATCATGTGTCGGATACTGAACCTGCTCAGGGCCGAGCTGAGGAAAGATCCTTTCACCTGTCGAGGTTCTGCTCGCAGCTGTCTGAGATCCATCTGTGTCTCCTCAAGAAAAGCAGCAGAACGGAGGTGAGATTTATTAATCCTGGATTGTTTCACAAGAGTTCCACTGTGCTCATGTTGATCCAGATTTAATGATTCACCACACACCAAGTGTTCAATTATCTTTGCTCAAATTTGTTGAAGAATGAGATTTTAATTGAATTGTTGAAGTTAAATCTGAACAGAAGCTAAAATTAGTGAAGCTGGAGCTTAAAGCTAAGGTTAGCAAAACTGAGGTTAAAACCTAAAATCAGAAATACATTATCTAGGGGCTAAACATAGAAAAACTGTCTATAAACTAAAATAATTGAAACCAAAGCAAAATGTTACAAAACAGTGTTAAGAAGTTAAAAGAAGCAGAATGGCAACTATACAAGCTGTAGCACAAACCTAAAATCAACAAAACCAGCAACAAGCTAAAACTGTTCCAGATGTAAAAGTTAAAATTGACAAAATGGTAGCTAAAAGCTACTGCATATGGAGAGCCATTTCATTCAAAATACAATAAATAAGGAAATAAATAAATAAATAATGTAATTAATAAAGTATTGATAAATATTCCATCAAATACATAAATGTCCCCATGAATAAAAAAACAAAATTATTATATTATAATACATTTTTAGCATGTCTTTATTTATTTATTTATTTATTTATTTATTTATTTATTTATTTATTTATTTATTTATTGTATTTTGAATGAAACGGCTCTCCATAATGACAGTCATGAAAAGACAAATAGAAAAAATGAGTAAGTTGATGCCTAAATGTTTGTAAAACAAACAAACAAACAAACAAACAAACCAAACAGTTGCTTTAGGCTAAATTGAGTAAAACAACTCGTAGTCAATTGTGGTAAAATCACAACTGAAACCTAAAATTAGCGACACAGTGACTAAAAGTTAAACTTTGCAAGACAGCAGCTAAAAGAATTATAATAAACTAAATGCTGAAGTAAACCTTTGAGAACATGTATCTTTTGAGGGAAATATACAAGAAAGTACTAAATACATAGTCATTTGTAAACTAAGTATTTTATTAAATATAAAAGTTATAAATACTAGAAGCCACAGCACACTACCACAAAATGAGCCAAACATTTTGATATTGTAATTGTTTAAATAGCAAAAAGTATGCAGAAGTACTTTGACCGCAAAAAACAAATAGAAAAAATTTAAACAGTTGAAGAGCATGAAGGCTGAGTCAGCATTCACACAGTAAATACTGCTGACCTGGAGCAGCTGCAGCTAACGCTGCTACATTAATTCTCACATTTTACAGCCATGTTTCAAACATCACCTCCTGCTGTGGTAGAGAGTCAGCATAATGTTCAGCGGTGATCCTTCACTTCCTCTCATCCTCCTCTCCTTCCAGGGATCCTTCCTCAGCGTTGGGAAAGAGATGGAAGGACACGGCAGACACAGTCGTCATCGGTGGGGGTTGTGTGGGGGTCAGCCTGGCCTATCACCTGGCCAAAAGTGGGATGAAGGATGTGGTGCTGCTGGAAAAGTCTGAGCTGACAGCTGGCTCCACGTGGCACGCTGTAGGTCCTTCTGAAGATTTTCATCCTCTCAGAATGAACAGCTGGCTGGTCTGAAGGGAGAATCATTTCTGATTTAAACTCTCTGTAACAGAATTACATCAAAATTATGTTAAAATTATCTTGTAATTGCTGGTAATGGAAATCTCTCTTTATCAAAGTTCAAAATAAGTTCACTAAACAAGCAGCCGTTGAAAATATTCAAAATAGTTTCACTTTTGTGTCACAGATTTTTTTGTAACAATATTTATTTGTTTTTTATGACTAGTTGTAAAGACCTTTTTACAACTCAGAGCAAATGCACAACTTGTTTGCTTCTTGTGACATCTGTTATCAAAATAATATAGAAGTATGAACCCAGCTTCATTCTCGCTTCAAAAATAATATTGAGGGAAGAAAATGAGTGAAGATTAAAACCTGTACAGCTCTAAATAAATGAATGACTAAATAAATGCAGTCATTTTCACTCTGCTACCCAGATGAAGAAAATCAACCATTAAATTTACATGTGCTGTGTTTTTTTTAATTCATTTTTTTTTGGTAATTTTTCATGATTGTGTTTGAATTTCAGGCAGGTTTAACAACTTATTACCATCCAGGCATCAACCTGAAAAAGGTTCATTTTGACAGCATGAAGCTGTACGAGAATCTGGAGGCTGAAACAGGACAGGTGAGACCCCTCCTCATTTACAGCTTTGAAAAGAATTAGTGTCATGTTATAAAAAAGCTTTGGGTAGCACTGAAAAACCAGGGGTGGCACACCAAAATTAATATCTATAACAGAAAATTTACCATGTGTTTGTAAACACGACAAATTGAAAACTACGGCAATATAAAGTTATGGATTCACCAACATACTTTCAATTTGTAATTTCACAGATAACATCACTGATTTTATGACATTCAGAGACAAAAAAAAAAAAAACAAGAGTATTTGCAACGGGCGGACCCACTGGTGTGGGGTGTGGGGGTCCTCCCCCCCAAATTTTTTAAATTAATAAATGCCATTTCCTGTATTCTGGTGTATTTTAACAGGTTGTTAAACAGATTTTTACCTACATAGGAAAACACTTAATGCGAGTATTCTGTAGGTAAAATTAAATAAATTTATTTGTTAAACAAGAGAAACACTGGATGAACAAATGTTTTATGGTAAATGTGGGGGTTTAAATTAATTAAATTTAAATTTGATGGGGACAGTTCCCTTCAAAAATGATTGTCATTTTGTTTAAAAATGTCAAAATACATATTTTAAAGACATTTACGATGAACAAGCTTTTTAAAATTTAAAGCCATCACCTCTTCTATGTTTGTTAAAATGTTTATTTGCTTGTTGATGTTTACTTTTGTGAAGAAAAACTGTGATTATAAAACCCCAAAACTGGAAATAAAGACTAAATCAAGCATAATTACAAACTACATCTACTGTGGTTTTATCCCAAATTATTAAGTTATTTGATTTTTATGTCATATAATAAATATGATTTTGGTCTGTGAGAGAAAACTGGAGAACAAGAAGTTGATCTAACAACCTTCTTCCTGCCCCACAAACTGTGCCACTGTACTGCCTAATTTAATACTCATTATATAATTATTTAAATTATTTAATATTTGATTAAAATATATCTATGAATCTTT
>NW_013952428.1:591366-592935 GCF_001266775.1 Austrofundulus limnaeus | reverse complement strand
CCCCCCCCCCCCCCCGCTGGCGCCCCTGAGTATGTGCCCTAGTACATATTTGGCATGTATTCTATACACATCCATTATGTATCTTTTATACAGTATATCTGATATATACCTCACACATACTGCATATGTACCTGGCAAGTAACTGGTACAAACAGAGTACCGTGGCAATCAGGTACAGAACCAGTAAGTATCAGGTCATAACTGTGGTGTAACTGCAGTGTCTCTGTGTTTAGGCAGTGGGCCTCCATCAGCCCGGGAGCGTTCGCATCGCTTCAACAGGAGCCCGGGTGGACGAGATGAAGTACCAGATGACTCGAACACACTGGCATGTTACAGAGCAGCACTTCATCGGACCAGAGAAGGTTCAGGAACTTTTCCCCCTGCTTAACATGGACAAGGTTTGTATAGAGCCATACAATGATCTGAGGTCAAACAGCCTCAGTTAATAACAGTAACACTTTGTGTCTCTGTCCTTTAAAATTGCTTTGAATTGTCCCAAGGTAACGAGAGATGATAACTTCAAATCCTTCTGTGAGTTATTCCAAGTGTCAGGAGCCGAAAATCTAAAGGCCTTTTTACCAAGTTCACTTCTAACTTTTGGCACCTGCATCATAATGAAGTCCTGAGAGTGCAGATCTTAATGGCTGCAGGTTCTAGACAGAAATGAGCATAAATACAATTGAAGATGCCCAAGAAGGCATTTATGAATAAAAATCAGCCAGCGAGAGAGTCTGCGAACAGTCAAAGATGGACATTTTGCTGTAGCACACAAAGTGCAGTGATGTGTTTGATAGCTACAGTTTGTCATGAAAATTCATTGGGTCAAGCTTTGTATAAAGTACCTCAAAGCAATACTTGAGTAAAAGTATTACTTTAGTAAAAGTTAAAGTCTTCTCTAAGAATAGTACATAGTAAAAGTCTTAAAGTATTTGACATTTACGGTACTTAAGTATCAAAATTAAATTTCTGTTGTAAAATTTACTCAAGTATTAAAAGTAAAAGTAAATGTAAAGGTGAGCCATTAGAATATGTCATTAGAATGACATTTATTGGAAGGTGACCTTCCAAAAAAACATTTTTCTGAAGACCATACACTGAAAAAAAGGATCTTTGGGTGTAGTAAAATTTATTTAATTGTTCCTTTAAAATTTACAAAATAAATCAAAATCTCTAAAACGGAGGGTGCATGCACACACAAAGGCTGCTGCTCCTCAATACCTTGCTTCACTTTTCAAGGAGAGGACAAGACATGGTGGAAATAAAACATAAGTTGTCTGCTTTCTTTTGCTTCAATACATTTGTTGATGTGCAATAGTTTGATGACATAATGTAGGTGATATTTAGTTGTCAGGGAACAGGGGAATGCATATTGTAGCATTCTGCTGTGTTTGGCTGTTTGTCATGTGGTAGGATTCATGTTTGTTGTTAAATCATTTTAGGGAATTGGTTAACATTGTTCTTTCAGHDRTTAGTCTGTTGTGTTACTGTAATTTGTGTGTTCATTATTTGTTAACTTGTGTTAAAGCGTTCAGCAGAAGTAACCATAAGTGAGAGTGGTAGGCCTAGTCA
>NW_013952428.1:588132-589101 GCF_001266775.1 Austrofundulus limnaeus | reverse complement strand
GGCAAAAGGGGGTCCAACCCGTTACTAGCGTGGTGTACCTAATAAAGTGGCCGGTGAGTGTATATCTCTGCCATGGTCATCTTCATACTCGGTTACATACAGCTGATATGTCCTGCAGTGTCAGAATATTTATACTTCTCATCCAATCACAGTTAAATTTATTCTGTCCAGGAGACACAATTGATGTGGATATATTTTCATTGTTTTTAACAATAACAAGCCAAAATGAAATTAAAGTAAGCACTTTGATAACCAACATGTTACAGTAACAAAGTAAATACTTTATCCAGTGTTTATTATCTGAGAGTTTCATGTAAAATGCTGATTTTTTTTCTGTACATGTTCAGGTGTTAGCAGGTCTGTACACCCCTGGGGACGGGCACATTGACCCTTACTCCCTGACCATGGCTCTGGCTGCTGGAGCTCGGATGTACGGTGCTCAGATCTACAACCCAGCCCCGGTGTGCGCCCTCACCCCGAGGCCTGATGGCAGCTGGGATGTCCAGACTCCTCATGGAACCATTCGAGCAAATCGTATCGTCAACACGGCAGGTTTGTGTTTTCTGAACCACTACAACAATGAAAATATTTGCATCTTTTAAGCCAGTTTTCAACTAAGATCAGCTTAATAAGAAACAATGGAGCTAGAGCTGTTTTGGCTAAACCTTCTAAGTGATGCAATCTCACCTGATATGGCAAAATGTGTTTGCACTCAGACAACTTATCAAGGATGACTCTCAGCTACTAACACACAATTTTTACCTAAATAACTACATACATTGATATATATTACTGGATTGGGTGTCACGTGACCTGGACGTGCTTCGCAAGGGGGATTTTTATGCATTGAGCTAATGCTAACGCTAACCACTAAAATCAATGAGCAGAAAGTAGCGCGGTGCAAACACTTTATAAATGTACAAATGGTACAAATGCTTTGCTATACACTGCAGAAATTGTTACAACATG
>NW_013952428.1:578295-579966 GCF_001266775.1 Austrofundulus limnaeus | reverse complement strand
GTGGGTGGTGGGAGTCAAAACGCAAATATTGGTCTGTGTGGGTGGGCTTACGATATACGCAGACTGACTGCTGGTAAAATATACGACAGGTCTGGACCACTCBTGAATTTTGTTCGTATCTGAAAAAAATCTTAGAATACGTAAACAGTGGTGAATGCCACAAATTCACCTAAATCACTCGTACGCACAATTTAAGAACAAATCTGTGCGTATATAATGTAGATTTCTTTTCTAATTTTTTCTCCCTGTTACCAGAACTTGAGTCACATGATTTAATATTGGCTAGAGACCTAAATTGCACCTTAAACCCAGCCCTGGATCGATCTAGTTCCAAAGTTGTTTCAGTAAATCAGCACAGTGTATTAATACATTTCTTAAGAATTAAGGAGTAGTAGACCCATGGAGATTTAAATATCCATCATCTAAACAGTTTTCTTTTTTTCTTTCCGGTACATCAAACATACTCAAGAATTAACTACCTTTTAATAGACCAAAAACTGTTGTCCATGGTTGCCCAAGGATATTATCACAGCATTGTAATATTTGACCGTTCTCTAGTATCCATTGAGTTGAACCTTCCCGAAAACCTGCCTTCCACTCTTCCATGGCAGCTTAATCCGAGGCTGCTGTCTGAACAACGATTCATTGAATTTATTAACACACAAATAGATATTTTTATTGAATTAAATGAATCACCTGAAATAAGCAAGGCGACACTAAAAGCCTATACAAGGGGTCAGGTAATAACATATGTGGCTGGCGAAAATAAAAGAAAAACAAAACGGGCCACAGAACTTATTGAACAGATTAAAGTTGTAGACCAGCTGCATTCAACATCACCTTCAGAGGATCTATACAGAAAAAGAATCATACTTCAGACGGAATTTGATGCAAATGCTAATGCCAAAAGCACTGACATGCATTTAAGGTCACGTCATAATCGTTACGGTGACCGCACCAGCAGAATGTTATCTCACCAACTTAAGCAGTCGACTGCTGCGGGGTTTATTAAAGGCAATAAAGGACGATCTTGGAAATGTACTTGTTAACCAGAATCACATTAATGCTCAATTTAAATCATACTACGAGAAATTGTATACGTCTGAGTTATGTGATTCAGCCTTGATGGAAGAGTTTTTCAGACGGCTGGATATTCCTACTCTAGATGATTCTGACAAATCTATGTTGGACAATGATATTACCCTTTCAGAGATAAATGAGGCTATTAAGAAAATGAAACCAGGTAAATCACCAGGGGCCTTACGTACAAAGACTTGTGTGGATTTCTCACTGAAACCTGACGTACGGTCAAATCCAGAAAACGGCGTACGCACAAAAAAATCCAGATGTGTCAAACTGTGCGTACGCCTGAATCCACGCACATTGCTTTTGTACATCACAGTTAACGTGCAACTAAGCGCAGGTAAGACACCTCCTCTGACACACCTTCAGTAACATGTTAGACAGATGCAATTTACTTCCTGCATGTGTGAAGGACACGTTTGTTTGATCCCTGTGATCAGAAAAGATTTCTAATGTCATGAAAAATAATGAATTCAATATAATGTGAGTGAGAAAAAAAGCTTGAGTAAAACTAGGAATAAAATATGTTTATCACGCAAAGAACGAGTGATTGTGTGTCGGTGTGTGTGTGTGTGTGTGTGTGTGTGT
>NW_013952428.1:576629-578285 GCF_001266775.1 Austrofundulus limnaeus | reverse complement strand
TGATTGATTGATTGATTGATTGATTGATTGATTTCATAGCTGATTTTAAGAAACGAGTCTCTGTGTCTCAGTAGAGTTCACATGAGGTGACGTGATGTTGGAGAGTCTCCACAAACACTGCGCGTCGCAGCCTTTGTGTGCAGTCTGTTTGTCTGTCCAGCTTTTGCTCTCCTACTTACAGCATTTTCACAAGTTGTAAAGTGTACTTCCACGTGTCATTTTGGAGAAATCTATAACAACGTAAATGCCAAGTATGAATCACCTCTAAGTGTCGCCAATGCAACCGAAACCACAGAAACGTGCGTACGCCAGCCCTGGAGTGCCTGGGGCTGAGCACATTTCCACGTTCAGTTGAGTTTTGATACATCCGGAGTTTTGCGTGGAAAATGACGTACGTATGCACCATTGATACATGAGGCCCCTCTGGATGGGTTTCCCATAGAGTTTTTTAAGAAGTTTGATTTTGATTTGATTTGATTTATTGATTTAACAGGAAAAGATTACTAAAAAGCAAGCCTGACTCAGCATAATAGCTGTTTTACAGCAGGTTCCTGTTCTGCAGCACATAAAACACAATACAGCATCACAATCACATCATTATACACCATAGACACAAGGACAAACAAGCAAATCAAGTTTGCACCCAAATTGGTTCCTTTATTTTTTAAAGTCTTTAGGGAGATTTTAGAAAAAAAAGACCCTACCTACAAATCAAGCTGCCATTTCATTAATACTAAAAAAATCTAAAGATCCCTTTCTTTGTGAGTCATATCGTCCAATTAGCTTGTTATGTTGTGACTATAAGATTTTGGCGAAAATTTTAGCTGGCAGGCTTGAAAGGGTTCTTCCAAAGCTTACGCACTCAGACCAGACGGGTTTTGTGGCGGGAAGGCAGCAATCAACACAATAATGTTGAACCTGAAGTGATCATTTCTCTGGATGCACAAAAGGCATTTGACAGTAGGGTTGGGCAATATTGGCAAAAAAATTGATCACGATTAACTGTGGTATTTAGCCAATAACGATTAATTTGATGATTAAGGCTGGAGTCCCCTGGACATCCTTATGCATAACCAATTAGGAAAGATTGCTCTTCGTAAAAATCTGTGCCAAATTGTGTCAAAATTACAGACTTCAGGCTTTACATCAATTTTTAAGTTGTTTTGATAGATAAATAAATTACATTACTTTTTTTTATGTTCGTCATATTTGAGGCGGAGAGGAGCATCGAGCAGACTGACTGGAAATTAATCGTATTAATCGTCAAGTGCCAAAAAATAATCAATTAATGTTTTTCTGACGATTAATTGCACATGATATGATTATGCCCAACCCTACTAGGTTCTTATATTTGTTTCAAACTGTACCAGACTTCATTCCCAAAATATTTTTTAAAGAATTAAACAAATATATCTCTATGTTCATCTGGAACAAAAACATTCCTAGGATGAGAAAAGAATTTCTAGAAAGGCGAAAAGAGGATGGTGGACTATCTCTTCCCAACTTCCTTCACTATTACTGGGCATCCAAATATTCAATAATTGTTGTATTGGTTTATAGACTTGTCAGACACAGAATATTTGGGTTCACTTGGAACAACATTCCAGCAATCCAATTTCACTTGGCTCCTTACTATGTCCCCCTTTACCATTAAGC
>NW_013952428.1:574090-575660 GCF_001266775.1 Austrofundulus limnaeus | reverse complement strand
GCTTGTTGAGATAAAAGGTCGGAGCTGTTGTCCAGCCCCCGGAGGTGTCCCAGTCAGACAGCTGTTTGTTGGCTCTGGTCCTGATTTTAAAGAACAGTGCAAAAGTTACTAATTTCTTTCCTTCCTCCTATTCTTAAAACCTAAATCTTTATCTTTTTCTCTTATTTACTTAAAACTTAGTAAGCAGTGTGCCGTAAATTGCAACACATGAAATTTACTGTTTATGTCAACTCTGAGTGAAATTTTTATGAAAATTATAACTTGTGTTTTTATTCATATTTGTATGTTTATTCTGTTCATATATCTAAAATAAATTACTTTATTTTTGAGAAATCTGTTCAGGTCACAAGTTCTTTTCACATTCATGACCAGAGGAGTGTTTCATTAATTCTGATTTCAATTCTTGCAAGATCTTGTGGAACATGACTTTTATGAGATTAAGCTGGTATTAATCTCATGGAGCAAGGTTCTTACACCAGTTTCACTTGGCTCCTTAGTATGTGCCCCTTTACCACTAAGCAAACGCTACTGGACAAATAATGCAGTTGTTCAAGGTTCCTTAAAGATATGGTTCCAATTTAGGACCCATTTTAAATGCAAACAGACATTACTTGCATCTCCTATACAATCTAATGTTAATTTCRCCCCATCTTTGATAGATCTGTCTTTTCAACAGTGGTGTAAAAGAGGAACAATGTGTTTAAGTAACCTTTTTAAAGGAGAGCATTTCATTTCATTTGAACAGCTGAAAAGGGACTTTGGYATCCCTCAGACTGATTTTTTAAAATATCTCCAAGTTCGCAGCTATGTAAAAACAAATGTTTCTCTGACACTGTCTCATATAACATGGGTGGACGAATGTCTGGGTATGAATCCTAAAGATGAAGGTTTATTATCAGCCATATATGGCAGGATTCAAAGTGCTGCGTCCCCATCACTCAACCATTTAAGGAACCAGTGGGAGGAAGAATTAGGGAAAATCTTTACAGATAGGACTTGGCAGGATGCAGTCGCAAAACTTCATTCATCATCAATCTGCATCAGACATGGCTCACTGCAGTTCAGGGTGTTACACAGATTGCATTTATCTCCAAGTAGAATAGCAAAAATTTACCCTGGTGCTGACTCTTCCTGTCCCAGCTGTGGTCAAGACCCTGCTGATCTTAGTCATATGTTTTGGCTTTGTCCCAGACTGCAGACCTTTTGGGAAGCAGTCTTTAAAACAGTGTCATTTATCTGTAAGAAGAATATTGACCCATGTTCTACAATTGCTTTATTTGGGACTGTACCTACGGCTAAATCAACACATCAGGCTAATGCRATAGCATTCATTACACTACTTGCTAGACGCCTAATACTGTTCAGCTGGAAGAAAGCTGCCCCTCTGTCTCATAAACGATGAGTAGAAGATGTATGTCTCACCTGAAGCTTGATCATTTGAAACATACTGTTAATGACACTATTCACAAATACAACATGACCTGGGAACCATTCATTTTGTACTTTGAGTCAGAATTCTCTCTAGAGTGAAGCCCACTCCCACCCCAACCCCCACCCCACACCTTATTTC
>NW_013952428.1:569234-571904 GCF_001266775.1 Austrofundulus limnaeus | reverse complement strand
GAATACACTTTAACACAATCAGTTACAAAATGCTGCCCTTCCTGCTTCTTATCTTTATTACTTACTGTAGTTTTGGCTTTTGTTGCCCCAACTTTGTAAAGATGTATTACTGGCATCAAATTTAATACTACCTTTTAAAAATTAGTACCATATTCTTAGTTTAAATATTTGACAAGTTTATTATGTTCTATTGTGAATAAAATATGGTTTTATGAGATTATCAGAACATTGCATTCTGTTTTTATTACCATTTTACACATCTAAAGTTTTTGGAATTGTACTTGTAGCACAATGACACAAAGATTTACTACAAATAAAGATTGCAGCATCAACTTAGTTTAATTTTTGAACTACTGCTGCAGCCAAACAGATTTTACTAAACGTCTCTTTACGCATTTAAAAGACAGATTATTTTTTTCGTTCCTCAGAGCAGAGAATCGTATCTGATCTGTCAAGACTTCACAGCAACAGACGTTTGACCACATGGAGCAGAGCCTACAGAGTTCACAGAGGAGCTCTTTTGGTTTGGACCGGGCCTGTCCGGTTTCAGGAGGATTTTGTTTGTGGCTCCCTCCAGCTGCTGCCTGTTTGCTTGGCAGTGGTTCAAGAATTTGCCTCAGTTTTTCTGCTGGTGTTTCTTCTCTGTGAGAGGTGTTGCATAACATCAGTATGTAGGTCACAGACATTTCTGATTAGTCATCTTTTTTTCTAACATTGAATCAACGTGTAAACCCAATGAATACGAAACTTGAAGCACATGCAGAAGCCAAACATAATTTTGGATGTTCTTTGTTTAGGACTGTAAGCAATAAAACTTTAAAAACCTTGGAGAAAATAAAGGTCAACATTTTTTCTTCATGTAACAGGTCAGCGTCAGCAGATCAGGTTTCATCCAGTCTTGAAGCAGCAGTATGTGTACACCGCCCTGTAATGCTTTATTAGATTGTTGCTGCTGCACTTTTCTGTGCAAAACTTGGTTGTTTAGAAGGATAAATTACAAACCCTTATGTTTATTTGTATGCACTTTTTATTCCATCTTTTCTGTTATTGATGTGTGTGCATCAATCTTCAGACTTGTGGTCTCTGTTCAGTATTTCAGGCTCTCTTCAAGTAGAAACCAGTACAGTAACCCTTCCGTGGGAAACTGTGTTTAGTAGGGGTGCAACAATACATGTACCCGTATCGCACAATGCTTTAGGTTCAATACACACGTGTATCGAACAATACAGATTTTTAAAAAATTTACTTTATCAACATGTCTCTGAAGATGCTCTGTGTTGAAGGATCAGTGGATCTGTGTTCGACTACTCCACCTAGGCTGCATTTTTGAGCACAGATCCACTGAGAAACTTGCTGTTTCAGCAACATTTAATTAAAAAACTGTACTTTTGAGGTTAAATAAATGTTCATACAAGATAAAAAGGGGCATGGAAATTTCTCTTTTTTGTATCGAAAAAATATCGAACCGTGAGACTAAAATATCGAACCGAACCGAATCATGCATTTTCTGCATCGTTGCACCTCTAGTGTTTAGGTAGAAGAAAGGTTACTATCAAATACTGAGTTGCCATGTCAAAATCCAAAATGGCTGAAACCCCCATATAACGGCTAATTGACTGGGACTGTACTTATGGTAAATGGACTGTACTTATATAGCACCTTTCTATCCATCAGGGACACTCAAAGCGCTTTACACTGCAGACATTCACCCATGCACACACACATTCACACACTGATGATGGCAAACTACAATTGTAGCCACAGCTGCCCTGGGGCACACTGACAGAGGCGAGGCTGCCATGCACAGGTGCCACCGGACCCTCTGACCACCATCAGTAGGCAAGGCGGGTAAGGTGTCTTGCCCAAGGACACAAGGACTGAGACGACTGGACGGGGATTGAACCGGTGACCTTCCAGTTCCAGGACGACTCCCCTAACCACTCTACCACAGCCGCTGGGCTTTGTGGTGGTCGACAAGCAAGAGACGAAGGCAGCGGTGATAGACGTACAGTGACTAACATCAGAAAGGAAGGGGACAAGAAGCTGGAGAAATACCAAGGGTTGAAAGAAGAAATACTGGAAGTGTGGCGAGTCAAAGCATCAGTAATCTCACTGGTCATTGGAGTACTGAATGCTGTGAGCCCCAAATTGGAGGAGTGGCTCCAACCGATCCCAAGAATATCCTCAGTTATCTCTGACTCAGTTCCACCGGTTCTGTTAAGACGAATGGAACAAAATGCCAGCAAACCACTGTGACTTGATGCCCAAAATGTTTCACCCAATTTATGTAGTTTAAAGGCAATGCTACCAAACATTTAAAAACATGTATGCAAACTCGTAATTTTAGGGAAACCGTAGAAAGTTCTCCATAAAATTTTGTCAATCCTAGCTGTCCTAAAAAGTAAATTTAGTCTGATTTAATGTCAGACATAGAGGATAAACTTTGTGTATGTAAACATCTGGTTGCAGATGTACAGCCAGTGTGCTGCAGGACAGTTATGGATCAGTTGTGACACATTTTGTGAGGTGGTACGATCATTTCCTCTAACAAGTCCAAAAATTGTAAACATGCAGTCAATTTTAAAAAATGTTTTTATAGATAGATAGATATATACGTAGATAGATAGATAGATAGATAGATAGATAGATAGATAGATAGATAGATAGATA
>NW_013952428.1:566391-568834 GCF_001266775.1 Austrofundulus limnaeus | reverse complement strand
GTTTGAGTAGAGCCTTTGTCAACACATTCATCCAGGAAGAATTTATCAGCAGATCCAAGGTCGTTGTCGGGGAGATCCAGATTCTGTAATCAGTTGTTTAAGGACAGAAGAGAAGCAGATAACAACAATTTTCCATCTGCTTTAGAGTTCTAGCTGCCACTCTCAAGGTCACGGTCCCAATCAGACAAATGGTGTGGACAAAATTCCGCCGAGCCGAAATTATCAGATTCCTCCAAGATCAGTTACATCTGGCCAGCAAAGTCCAGGGACCGCAGCCGGCCCGCAACCCTCAATAGAACCGCTTGCAGACTGAGTCCAGCTCGCTCAAGGCAAAATGTCCAAGTTCTGATAGAATCCAGCCACCCATCATATTGGTCAGGCAGCCAGGAGATGAACAGCCACCGACGCTGTTTTGTAGAAACACCAGGAGACCACCCAGCCAATCTGTAGAATCCAGTGATCAGAGTCCAGATATAAACCAGAACAGAGAAGAACAGAGGTCCCACCTTTGACATGTCCTCCCATGGAAGAAGAAAAAACTTTGTTCCAAAAATTTTATTGAGAGACCAGCTAACCAAATCCATAAAAATATCCATGATTTCTTATTTCGGATGAAAATGTAGTGAGGCTCCAAGCAGCAAAGCAGGGAAAGATAAGGAAGGGCAGGAGAGCAGGGAGAAGCGTCTTACTCCACCGAGAGCGGAAACAAAACAAAACAAATAAACAAACAAATAAACAAACAAAAAAGTGTTGGTGTTTGTTGTTTTTTTTTAATAAAGTGTGTGTGAACATCATTGTCTGGCACCCATTAACAATCAATGCAGCTTTTTGGTATGTTTTTATTTATTTATTTATTTTTTTGCTTGTTAACAAAAATAACATTAAAACTAAATCAAAAACATTTTCAATCACTACCAGATCATTCAACATCTTTGTTTAAAACTCTGGCCTGCAAGGCAGCGGATAACATGCATTTCTTTGAAAAATGTTGCTTTTTAATCAAAATCTGAATCCAGATAGCAAGATACGTATGAGTGAATCAACATTGAAATATGGTCAGGCATGATATTGAAATAATACAAATAATACAAATAATTGGTCGGTGACTTATTTATTTATTTACCAAATTTCCGTCTGGGATCAATAAAGTATTTTTGAATTTGAATTGAATGGAATTTGTTGAAACAATGTTAGGTTTTCAACCATAACTGATACTATATCAATGTTGATTCATGGATGATGCTATCCCTGTTTAATTTTGATTTTAAGATTATGGAAATTAAAATTTTAGACCTTCAGTTAAGAGAAAAACAACTCTTAGAAAAGTTTCATGTTTCATTTGCACAAGTTGCTTAGTTCTGATGTACCAAAATTTTACCAAATTTATTTAAAATACTTGTTTGGATTTTTCAACTTGACTTTTGGACAAAAAAAATCTGAATATATAATATTTTAACAAAAAAATGGTGTGTTGTTCAGACTGTCCCATCTGTGTTTTCAGGTTTCTGGGCCCGTGAAGTGGGTAAAATGATTGGGTTTGAGCACCCCACCATCCCCGTGCACCACCAGTATGTTGTTACTGCCACAGTTCCAGAGGTGAAGGCTCTGAAGAAGGAGCTGGCCGTCATCAGGGACCTGGAGGGCTCCTACTACCTGCGTCAGGAGAGAGACGGTCTGCTCTTTGGCCCATATGAGAAAACAGAGAAGATGGTGCTGCAGGATTC
Source organism: Austrofundulus limnaeus (assembly GCF_001266775.1). Taxonomy (NCBI): domain Eukaryota; kingdom Metazoa; phylum Chordata; class Actinopteri; order Cyprinodontiformes; family Rivulidae; genus Austrofundulus; species Austrofundulus limnaeus. Next base: position 567,110 of record NW_013952428.1, on the reverse strand, counting down.
CTGGGTCAGGGACGGAGTTCCTCCAGGTCTGAGAGCTAAGCTTGATAAATGCTGAGTCAGCATTCACACTATGATTTCAAATTCTATTCAAATTCAAATTCAAAAATACTTTATTGATCCCAGAGGGAAATTAGGTGTTGTTATAACTCATTTAACTAAAGACATTGTAGATGCTGATGGTTGTGGGCAGGAAAGATCTTCTGTAGCGTCTGTATTACAACATAATTGAAGAAGCCTCTGACTGAAGACACTTTGTCACAATATGACACTATGACACTATGACAGACTGATGAAGAGGATGGTCAGGGTTGTCCACAGTGTTCTTAAGTTTATGTAAAATCCTTCTTTGCACCATCATCTCCAGAGCTTCCACAGTCGTCCCCAGAACAGAACTCTTCTTCATCAGGTTGTTGAGCCTTTTTAGGTCCCTGGCTCTGATGCTGCTGCCCCAACAGATGATGACAGAAGAGATGACGCTCTCAACAACAGACTTGTAGAAGATCTGCAGCATCTTGCTGCAGACATTGAAGGATCTCAGCTTCCTTAAGAAGTACAGTCTGCTCTGATGCGAAAGATGTGGAAAAAAGCTAAGAGTCTGGTTATTTAAAGACAAATAATTGGCATTGTTGCCAATATTTTTTATTGTAAGATTTTACTCTGTGATAAATTTGCCCTAATAATAAATAGAATGTCTCCATCTACGTCAAACAGCTGTGGGG
>NW_013952428.1:564480-565909 GCF_001266775.1 Austrofundulus limnaeus | reverse complement strand
GTAGATGACAGCAGTCTGACTTGTGCTGAAGTCTGAAGTGTACAGTGTGAACAGGAATGGTGAGAGTACAGTTCCCTGTGGTGCTCCTGTGCTGCTGACCACATGGTTAGACACACAGTCCTTCAGTCTCACAAACTGTGGTCTGTTTGTCAGGTAGTCTTTGTTTACATGTTCGTAGTTTCTTTCATACATTTTTTTAGACTACAACAAACTTTCAGCTAGTTCAGATCTGCAGCTGTCAAAACATTCAGCTCATTCAGGACTTTACAGCTATCCCACGGTGTGGGCCAGATCTACACTGCTGGAACACAGGCATGGCAAGTGGTTTGTTGACCAGATGTGGGCCAGGTCTGGCAATGATGGCCCAACTATGATTTGATTTATGCGGCTCAAATCTGCCAATGCCACAACTGGCCTACTTGTAGTTTGGCTTATGTGGTGCTGACCCATGAGTGGACCGCTTCTGGCAAACCATATCTGAGCCACCAAAGGGCCATCATTCTTTGAGGTATATATACTGTATATATATTGCCATAGTTTTCAATTTGTCATTTTTACAAACACATCATACATTTTCTGTTATAGATATTAGTTTTGGTGTGCCACCCCTGGTTTTTCAGTGGACACCCCATGGCCCCCCCTGAAAAGATTTTCTGCAGGTGCCACTGGCCTGCTGATGATGAGACATGCTATGATGTACGGTTAGAGACAGTGACACTGTCTAAAAGACAGGAGGCTGAGCTGGAGGTGGCACAGATGAAGATGCTGAGATTTTCGTTTGGAGTCACGAGGATGGACAAGATTAGAAATGAGCAGATCAGAGGGACAGTGAAAGGTGGAGCAGTTTAGAGATAAAGCTAGAGAGGCCAGGGTGAGATGGTTTGGACATGTGTTGAGGAGGGATAGTGGATATATTGGACAAAGGATGTTGGAGATATAGCTGCCAGGCAGAAGGAGAAGAGGAAGACTGCAGAGAAGATTCATGGATGTAGTGAAAAAGGACATGGAGATGGTTGGTGTAACAGTAGAGGAGGCAGGGGATAGGATGAGATGGAGGCAGATGATCCACTGTGGCAACCCCTAAAGCAGTGGTTCTTAACCTTTTTGACCTCGGGGCCCAATTTGTTTAACATAAAGTGGCATGAGGCCCAGTAACACATTACCAATGTATGGATCAAAATGATAATAAGGTCTTGGTTTAATTTTTATTGTATTTACATCATCATTTTACAACTAAACTATCGTAACTAACATAACTAAATTAAATACACTTAGAGTTTAAAAGTAAAACTCCTGTYAAATAATCACAAGACATGATTATGACAAACATTTTTATATTGTAACCTACTCATAACAATTATTTGAACAAATACAAAGGTCAGTCAACAGACCACTCAGGCTTATCAGCACACAAATATATATATATATA
>NW_013952428.1:555583-558932 GCF_001266775.1 Austrofundulus limnaeus | reverse complement strand
GTTTATGGTTGAATGTGGGCATGTAGAGGGTAGAATCTGAGGCGGTACCTTGTGCGCAAACTCTGACGTGCGGCTGTGATTTATAAAGGAAAGATGAGCAGAAACATGCGTACGCACGGTTTTATAAATCTGAATTTTTTTTTGGCGTATGCCATTTCTGCCTTTTGGCCGTACGTTCACTTTTAGTATGGTTTCCATGCTCTCCTTTATAAATCTGACCCCTGGTCCTTGAGGGCCTCTATCCTGCCTGTTTTATTTGTTTCTCTGCTCCAACACACCTGATTTAATGTGGAGGACCAGGACTGAAAACAAGACTGCAGTATAAAAATCAAAGGCCAAGTTGTTTCAGAGTCTGGGGACTTCCACTTCACAAACCCCAGTCCCTCAATGCTTAAATTTAGCCCTCAGAGGTGGAAGATCTCAGACATTTTTAGAGTTGTAACAGTCAAGAAACTTGGACATAAATCTCATCTTGACATCAGGGATCACTTGGGAGTCACAATCAAATGTACTGTTGTAGAGTGAAATGAAAATTAAACATTCATTACCTTATTCAATAAGTTCTAAGATTTTCAACCCTAAGTTCAGACAAAACCTTCCCACAGACATGTATTTTTTTTTTTTTAAAATGAACATATAATTATGAAATCAAAATGCTGTCCAGGCAGCAAAACTCAGAACAGAACCCGTGGTGAACAGACACAGGCATACAGCACCAGGACTGACACATAAAGAGTATAATGCCAAACTGAGGAACAAAAAAATATTAAAATCACAGGAGAATATAGAGACCGTTACCCCAAAATACCCACCACCTTGTGCAGAGAAAACTAGGATGGGGTGCAGGTGAGGGTGGTAGGTCAGAACTAAACTAGAGGACAGACTACTGAGAGACACAGGAAACCAAGCCAAAACTCAGAGACCGACCGGTCAGAACCTCAAACAACACCAAAACCAAAAAATCAGTGTCCAAACAAACATAAAAGTGCATTAACAGTTCAAGGTCAACATGTAGAAAATTACTTGTGATCAATCTAGTGGTGATGTAGTTTCAAGGTCTTTTGGAGGAATTTAAATTTTGGGATTTTGACATGTAACTGATTAAAACACTTTTCTCAAACTTCAATGTTCTGTTTAAAATCACTCCCAAGGGTCCTGTTAGTGGAGGAGAGAGTGAACGATATGAATTAGCTCAATGTGAGAGGAAGAATAGTTTGTATAAATGCATAACTTGATCAAGAATCACCACAATTTATTTCTTTTGTGGTGATAAACAGTGACAGTTTCTTTACAACTTATGAGTCCAGTTACAACTCTTATAAAAGAATAGTTTATATTAATGCAGGTTTTAGGGGTGTCAAACCAATTTTTACCAAGGGCCACATGGTGGCCACCTATGGGGCGCCAGTATGTAAAATGAAAAGCAAAAGAAATATTCACTAACATATTTTTCACTTTTTATCTCTATTATTGAGGGTTAAATTTTTCCACTAACATTTTATTGTTATTCAGCTCTCTGTTCTTACATTTAGCTAATTTTTACTAAATGTTAGATTTAAATGTTAAAAAAATATATTATATATATTAAATCCTAAATCTAAATGTAAATGTTAAACCTTAAATGTTAAAGTCAAATGTTGAAGTTCACATTTAGGTATTTTGGAATGGAACACAGCCTTTGCTGTTGGTGCTCGGCTTGAGTTTGACATGTGCTTTAGGGTACGGGGTGCCGTTTGTAAAGTTACACCGTCAAAAATTACCACCAATATTTTTGTTTTATTTTGCCTTTTAAAAGAAAAAAGAACAGATTTATTTTTCAAATTCAGTTTTTCACCGATTCATACATTTATAAATGTCATAGTTTTTGAACTGAATATTTAATTGTGACTTAAATATTTAGTTTTGAGCTAAATATTTAGCTAGCAACTTAAATATTTAGCTAGCTACCTAAATATTTAACTTGCTGGTTAAATATTTAAGTAGCTACCTAAATATTTAAGTTAAATATTTAGCTAGCTACCTAAATATTTAACTTGCTAGCTCAAAGCTCAAAACTAAATATTTAAGTCACAAGTTAAATATTTAGCTTGTTAACTAAATATTTAATTTGTAAGTTAAATATTTAGTTTATAAACTCAATATTTAATTTGTAAGTTAAATATTTAGCTTGTTAACTAAATATTTAATTTGTAAGTTAAATATTTAGTTTATAAACTATGACATTTATAAATGTATAAATCATATGGTGAAAAACTGACTTTGAAATATATATCTGTTCTTTTTTTCATATAAAAGGATAAATAAAACAAAAATACTGGTGGTCATTTTTGACTGTGTAACTTTACAAACGGCACCCCATTTTAGGGGCTATAAAACATGATTGGTTCTGAAGTTGTGCCTATTCCTTAGGTAATATGTTTTTAACAAGAACCTGTAATATCTGTTGGAGATAATGTACTTATGAACACTTGGCAACATAACGCATGCTTCATTCATGCCCCAGAGATCCTAATGTTTGAGATATGGATCCTGAATTATTGTGATTCATACTGATTCATGATTGGTTATTATGTGATCAGGTATGGCGTGATCCATGCTGGAGGGATCGGTAAGTTCCTCAGCGACTGGATTAGGAATGGAGAACCTCCTTACGACCTGATTGAATGTGACCCTAACCGATATGGCAAATGGGCTGATGTCCCTTTCATGTGTTCCAAAGCTAGAGAATCATATGGCTTCAACAACGTGGGTAAGAAGAGGCTGTTAGTACTGCTTAGTGGAGAAAAGCATCATGATGGACCTATCACTAAATCTCATCACGGTCTCTTCAGTTGGTTACCCAAAAGAGGAGCGTTTTGCTGGTCGACCAACCTCCAGGACAAGTGGTGTGTACGAGCTGCTGAAGGACAAATGCTCCATGGGTTTCCATGCTGGCTGGGAACAACCTCACTGGTTCTACAAACCTGGAGACGACATCGGATACAAGTATGGCTCTTCTTTCTGCCTGAGATTTTGCCGTAATCTGAACAACAAAAATCAACTTTGGTTTGAACACTTAAAGGGCTGTGCGTGGTTGGGGGCAAGTATTATGTGAAAAAAAAACTTTTAGAGCTTTATATCGTGTTATAATATTATTCCCTGATCAAAACCTTCCCCAAAGCAGTGTTTGAAAATGTTCTGAAGGAAAATACACAATACCCTCCCTTTTAAAATTAAGGTGAAGGTAGAATGATATTTTTACTAATATAGTCTATGTATGAAACACTGAACAGATTTTTTTTAAAGGGATCCCCGACTAGTTGTAACATTAGACTTTATATGATAAACATATATTTTAACTGTAAAATAA
>NW_013952428.1:553599-555079 GCF_001266775.1 Austrofundulus limnaeus | reverse complement strand
GGACAACAGGTTAGCTTGTTTGTTGCGCTAGCACTGAGCTAATACATATAAGGCAATATAGCATGAGGGCTAGAGCGAAGGCTAACAGGCTAATCTGAGGTTGTTCTTCCATGAAGCAGCTCTGTGCCTTCAGGGTGGATATAGCTCGCTAGCAGCCTCGCACCGAGGACCTATCCACGTCATCATTTACCCAGAATGCTTTGTGTGCAAATAAAATGGCTCCGTCTGTGTTAAAATTTATTTTTAACTTTTAGTTTAAAAAGTATAAAAACTAAACAGCCTACAGTATTTTTTACAGTTTTTTACCTCTTTATTTTAGAGGTAAAATATATGTTTATCAAATAAAGTCTACTGTTAAAACTAATCATGGATCCCTTTAAAAAAAAAGCAAAAACTTTTTGTTCAGATCAACTTAAAGTTAGACAGAAATTTTAGGAATACAGCAACAACTGATAACGTAAACCACTCTGCACCATCACTGTTTTCCCCTGGTCAAGTAAAAATGGAAAGTCCTCGTGTTAGCCTGTGTGGATAAATGGTTCTGCAGTCAGACAACAATATTCTTATCTGAAATGCTTGTTTTGTTCAATGTTTACATTTTTGCCTCAGGAGGTGTAGAGAAATATAAATCATGTCATGCTGATTGCTTTGCTTAATTAAAACATTAAAAAACAAACAACACTGATCATTTTTTCACACAACCTCTACTTAAAAGATCTGAAGTATCCCTTTAAAGCTTTAGCCAACACAAATACAAAAGTTGTAGTTTTAGTTTTTTTTTTTTTTTTTTTCAATTTTAGCAAAATGCCATCAACAAAGTAAAGAAGAACTCCAGCAGGAGATACGTAAATCTCAGCTATTCCAACTGTAGCTGCTTGTTTAAATATCAGACACAAAACCTGAAAGGGGTCTTTTGGTCCTGTGTTCAGGCCCAGCTTCAAACGGACTAACTGGTTCGGACCTGTCGGCAGAGAGTGCAGACTAGTGATGGAGAAAGTGGGCGTGATCGACCTCACACCTTTTGGCAAGTTCACTGTGAAGGGGAAGGACTCCATCAAGCTGCTGGATCGCTTGTTTGCTAACACCATGCCAAAGGTAGCCTAAACTTACAGACCGAGTTAAAGAAATGCTAAAAAATACAATAATGCAGTGCAACATTGCAATTAGGAGTTTTAATACACATTAATACACAATAGTTGTTACATCCTGAAATTAAAGACATGAAATAAATTGGTGAAAATTTTCATTATTTTTATGTTTTGGACATAAGAAAAGACCAAACTGAACCAACAGCCTCTCTCATGGGTTTGTTAAAAAAGCAACACTGAGATATAAAGCCCTATAAGTTCTTACTATATTTCTGGTAAATTATCAGAAAACCAAATCTAAACTAGAACTGCAAAGCAGTTATGACCGGGGTCCAAGCCCTTTTATGCATGTCAGCCTTTGTCATGTTGTTAGTAGCATATTGTTGATCTTT
>NW_013952428.1:549593-551585 GCF_001266775.1 Austrofundulus limnaeus | reverse complement strand
TACCCAAAAATTCTACTTAAGTACAGTAAAGAAGTATTTGTACTTAGTTACTTTACAGCTCTGATCACTGGACAGATTTTAATAACCCCCCCCCCATTTAATTTGAATCATCGTTTGGTTTAGGAAACGTGCTTTATGTGTGAAATGGAATTCTAGGAATTTAAAATCTAACTTCATGTACAACAACGTACAGCATAGACAAAATAAGCTTTAAGACAAGAATTAGATAAAATTCTTGACCCTCTGCAGCACAATTCTTTCTCCTTTTTTTAGTTTTTAAATGTACATCAGTGTTCACGCCCTCTGCACAGAGCTGAAGGCGTCGACAGAGTAGATCTGCTGAAGAACTCTCTCTCTGTTTGTTTTTGACCACAGAAACTTAAAACTGTCCTGTAGCTGTTGGCACAACACCCCTTCATTTGCTCCAGTTAGAAGGCAGTAAAGTACACTTCTCTGTAAGCAACACTTCACCAAAACCCAAGAGACAAGGGATCTTTATACAATGCAGCGCCCTCAAGTGGCTGAGATTTGCATCAGTTACTCAAACTTTAGCTTCAAGCTATAACTGGGGAAAAGGATCATTTGTAAATATAAGCACACATTAAAAGTGATTAGTTTTTTTAAAATAAATATTGACTGAGTTTTTTTGATTTGGCCACTTGTCTAAATGAGTTGAACACCCCTGTTTCAAGCTCACTTAGATCAAACAACTTAAAGCACAAAGAAAGAGAACTGGTTTCTTGTTCTTTACTTTTTATCAACAACTTTTTCATTTAATACCTCTTAGCGATAGATTAGAAAAACCTCTGCAAATGTAACTGTTTGATACTGAATATAAAACAAGAAGAAAATTTAAGCTGACTCTGCTGCTCGTTGTCAGTCGTCCAGCATCTTCTCTTGGCTCTCAGTTGACCCCAGTCCACAGGAGTTTGATCTGTCTCATTTGACCTCTTTGTTGCTTTTTCAACTTGGCTTTAAAGTTAGCCAGCCATCACAAGAAGACTGCACTAAGTTCAACAAGCTCACCTTTTTTTATGCTATGAGAATATTAAAACCGATTGCTGTTTTTGTTTGACTCAGGTGGATAGAAACGGAGGCAGCAGAGGGCCGATACGAAGTAGACATCAGTAACGTAACGGATGAGATTGGCGTGCTTGGCATTGCAGGACCCAGTTCCAGGAAGGTTCTCCAGAAGCTGACAGATGAAGACATGAGCGATGCTGGGTTCAAATTTCTCCACTGCAAGTCCATCCAGTTGGCTGGAACTCCTGTCCGGGCCATCAGGATCTCTTACACTGGTACTGGACACAGTTTGTCCACAGGAGAATATTTATCTTCAATCAGGAGATGAACCATTGATGAAAATTAACTCAGATGTAAAAAATCCTTCAGCTTGTAGAAGAAAGACAAATGAATAAGTTCATATATCTCATATATCTGTGCCAGGAAAATAAAATACCAAGCAATAGATAATATACATATTTTTAATGTGTTTAATCACAACTCTTTCAAACTGCACATTTCAGGAGTTTTCCAGACATACTGACATGTAAATTCTGAAATGTGGATAAATGTGATCCATCACATCGAAATGAGGATTAAGTCAAATTGATCAAAATGACCTAATCATATTTCTGATTCTTGGCTTTAAAAGCTACATTTTGATACTTAGATCATCCTGATATCATTAGTAGATCCAAAGATATTGTTTAATTTGTCTTGTTGGTTACAACAATACATAAATATTTGGTCTAAACAATAATTTTATGTAATTTTAATGAAGATTTTTTATGTCATTTTTAAAAAGAAACCTCAAATAGTAATTGAATATTAAGATTTCCCAGCTGGAGAGAAACACAAGCTTTGATAGCTTACTGGAAAAATCTCAAAATTTTAAGGTGTTTTTTCCTCAAAATCAGATTTTGGTTGCTAATGCTCAAAAAAGTGCTTCAAAAAAATTTTTTTTGGATAATATTTCAGACAGTTCATTGA
>NW_013952428.1:538046-543707 GCF_001266775.1 Austrofundulus limnaeus | reverse complement strand
TCTCTTTATAACGAGATAGTTTTCTCATTATAATGAGATATTTTTCTCTTTATAACGAGATAGTTTTCTCATTATAATGAGATATTTTTCTCTTTATAACGAGATAGTTTTCTCATTATAACGAGATATTTTTCTCTTTATAACGTGTTAGTTTTCTCATTATAACGAGATAGTTTTCTCATTATAACGAGATATTTTTCTCTTTATAACGAGATAGTTTTCTCATTATAACGAGATATTTTTCTCTTTATAACGAGTTAGTTTTCTCATTATAACGAGATAGTTTTCTCTTTATAATGAGATAGCTTTCTCATTATAACGAGATGTTTATCTTGATATAACAAGATATTTTTCTCATTTTTACAAGATAGTTTTCTCATTATAACGGGATAGTTTTCTCATTATAACGAGATAGTTTTCTCATTATAACGAGATAGTTTTCTCATTATAACGAGATAGTTTTCTTATTATAACGACATAGTTTTCTCATTATAACGAGATAGTTTTCTCATTATAACGAGATATTTTTCTCTTTATAACGAGATGTTTATCTTGATATAACAAGATAGTGTTCTCGTTTTTACAAGATAGTTTTCTCGTTTTTACAAGATATTTTTCTCATTATAACGAGATAGTTTTCTTGTTATAACAAGGATCCAGTTCAAAAATAATTTCATTCATGTGACAGCTCTACGCTTCCGTAAGGTATCATTCAGCTGTTCATGTTTAAATGATTGGTCATAAGATCAAAACTTAAAGGTGCCGTTTGTGCTCGTCTTTGAGCAGCCCGCTGACTTTATTGGCAAAGCAGCGCTTCAGGAGATCAAAGCCAAGGGTTTGAAGAGAAAACTGTCCTACATGTCAGTTGACACAGACAATATTGACCCTGAAGGCAACGAGACCATTTGGCACAATGGAAAGGTAAAATAAGGTCACAGGCTCATTTCTAGTTTCATTTTGGTCTTCTTATTGATAAGGAGTTTTTTTTTCTCTCTTCCTCAGGTTGTGGGAAACACAACATCTGGAGCCTACAGCTACAGCAGCCAGCAGAGCCTGGCGTTCGGCTACCTGCCCCTGGAGCTGTGCTCTGTGGGACAGAAAGTGGAGGTGGAGCTGCTGGACAGGAAGTACGTGGCCACGGTCATTCAGGAGCCTTTAGTCCTCACTGAGCCCACACGGACCCGGCTGCAGAAGACAGGAAAAACCAAAGCTTAGTTCAAGTCGTCTACACGTTTGCTGTCTGCAGCTTAACATCCTTCTGTGAATTACAGACCAGAGGCTGGAGCGTTCTTCACGTTGAACTGCTTGTGCCTGCAGAACAGGGGCCAGTCGAGCTGAAAGAAAATGTTAAATAAGAAAACTCCTGATAAAAAGGAGACTGGAAACAATTTTGTGTAACACCATTCAGAGGATTTTTAACTGTCCTTGTGTGACGTTCATGTACCTCAGAGTAATTGGCTTTTTGTGATTCTATGAACAAAAGTTAAAGGTTTACAGGTCAGCTGTGGTCTGAAGAAAGATCAATATTTCCTTTGGTGCTTCGTGGACAAAATCATGCTGCTGCTCTCTTTATATTGAGGCACTTTGTAATTGTGACAAATACAATAAAGTACTTAAACATGTAATAACCAAAAGAAACTACCGTAATTGTTTACTAACCTGTGAAAAGTTGTATTTTTTTGTACATTTTTTTGTTTAAATAATGCAATGGAATTGGAAGTATTGTAGTAGCTTGATAACCTCATTCATTGTGTTACTGTTCAGTTCAGCTTTTTTGATATAAAAAAGTATAGATTGTGTTAATAACAATAACATTTAGATATATGGAAATATTGGTATCAAGACAGACTGGTATGCAACAGATATGTAAACTGTACCAGATATGTATTCTGTAAGCACCGCTTAAATACTAGGTACACAGTGTGTATACCACCAGGTAACTTATACTAGTATTTAACTTTAACTTACTGTATACTAGTATTTAAACTTTAACTTACTGTATCAACTTAACATTTTTAAAATACTATCACAAAAAAGTACACTTAAAGAGGATTTTGTACATGTACTGAGATATCGATTGTTTTGATATGAGTAATAACTAAAATATTGAAGAGGCAGAGTCTTGTGTAAAGTACCTCAAAATGATACTTGAGTAAAAGTACAGGTATCTTACCATAAAATTGCTTTAGCTTCTCCTTAAAATATTACTTGTGTAAAAGTCTTAAAGTATCTGATATTTTATTGCACTTAAGTATCAAATGTATTGAGTAAACGTGAGTGGTCAAAATGACATTTATTGGGAGGTGACCTACCTACAAAACTTTTTCCTGAAGGTGAAAATGATATAATGTTGCATTAAAAAGTTATTGTTAAAAAAATTGATGCACTGGTCTAAATATAAGAGGATTAGGATCACTGAAAAAAACTCTGACACAGTGTTCTTTCAGTGGCCCGAATCTTCTTTCAAGATGGAATGAAAACAAGTGAAATACAATATAAGTAATGATTTTCTGTTTAACTTTTTAAAAATATATGCAGTATAAAGTACAGATAATTGTGTGAAAAAGAGTAGAAGTAAAAATTGGCTGAAAAATAATTACTCAGGTAAAGTATAAGTACAGATAAACAAAATTTCTACTTAAGTAGTACAGTAACAAAGTATTTGTATTTAGAGGCACATTCTGGCCTTGGAAGGCAACATTTTACAAAAATAATTAAAAAATAAAAAATCACACACCACTAACATGATACAAAACTCAAATCTGCAGAGCTTCCAGAATTTAAAATAAAAATTTTAAATGCCACACCTTGTACTCAAACAAGTCATTCTGAGTTTGAACAGACTTTCTGTGAATCTCAAAGTAAAAATTTTAAATCACACCTTCCTTGTTTTTGCTATTTATTCTTCCAAATTTGACACATTATATACTTATGACTATGTAAATTATTATAAATATTTTATCTGTTTACTGGTATTAATTGTACATTTAATTTTTCTGACTCATGTTTCGATCCTTATTTTGGACCACATATTTATGTACATCCGGTACAAATTTACTTGGTTGCTCACTAAACACTTTCTTCTCATTAACAAGATAAAAGAAGTGACCTTCAAACTTTTACACAGAATTTACCCTGCTGAAGACCACCTAAACAAGTTCAACTCTAACATCGCTGTAAACTGTACGTTTTGTGATGTTTGCTCAGAGACTGCCACTCATTTGTTCTGGATGTGTTCTTATTCTAAAGTATTTTAGCAACATATTTTTAACTACGTTGACTCAAAAATATCAACAGGATTTCAGTTATTTTGGAAACACGTTCTGTTTGGACTTCAACAGACTGGAAAAATGAATCCAAGTGTCTTCTTTATCAATTTATTAATCATCATGGCTAAATTTCACTTACACAAATGCAACGTTTGAAAATAAAACCAAAATTTTCTGTTTTTTTTTTTTTTTGATTGAGCTTAAACAGAATATGATTAGAATTAGGCCTTCTACACATCAAAAAGCCATAACAACAACATGGGCTTGTTCCCAACATGGGATTTTGGATGATTTGTTGCTTTAACTGGTTTTAACTTGAGGCTCTCTGGCACCTGTTTTTTACAATTATTATTATTACTTTTTATTAATCTATGTATTTATTTGCGTTTTTTATGGAAGAATAATGTGTTGTTAGTTATTTTTTTTTTTACCTTTTATCACATTTTAAGTTATGCTCCCCCTGGTGGTTTCTTGTTTTTGTGTCATTTACACTGTAATGTGTTGTTATTTAATGGTTCAAATAAAGATTTACAAAAAAAAATTATTTACATCCGGGTTTTCACATAACACGTGACACCTTTCAGTCATCTGATTGGCTGAGGTCTCTGGGCAATATTTTTAATTTTGCGGAACAAGGAAGTGAATCGTGTGAGAGGTGTTTACATTTTCGTTTAGTTTCCAGTTACGTCTGGTTCGGTCTCGGTTCTGTTGATGTCCTTGCCGTCAGAATGGTCAGAATAATGACTAGGCTGATTTACGGGATCGTCGCAGCAGTTTTCGTCGTTAACTTACCCGCGGGTTCGGCGGCTCGGCAGCCGCACATCGTCTTCATCCTGGCCGATGACTTCGGCTGGTTCGATGTGGGCTACCACAGCTCAGAGATCAGAACCCCGAACCTGGACCGGCTGTCGGCCAAAGGAGTCCGCTTGGAGAACTACTATGTTCAGCCGGTGTGCACCCCCTCCAGGAACCAGCTGATGACCGGGAGGTACCAGGTGAGACTCGACACCGGTGTCAGAACTCATTTCCGTTTGATTCATAAAGTCACTGATTCAGAAACATGCCTGAAGCACTTCTTTGTTTGTTTGTTTGTTTGTTTGTTTGTTTGTTTGTTTGCTCAGTCAGTCAGATAATGATCAGTTCCTGTGAAGTATTTTAGCTGCAGTTTTATAGACATGTGAATTTCTACTTATCATTTACAAACTTTTCTTCCCCATGTCGACACTTTTTTGGAGACGATAATATGAAATATGGTCATTTAAATTATTTGAGGGGGCACTTTTTAATGTAAACATTTAGTATGTTATGTTATTCTATTGTGATTAAAATGTGTTTATTTGCACATCTTTGCACTCTGTTTTTGTTTACATTTTACACAACTTCCTGACTTTTTTAGAAATTGTGGTTGTGTAATTTACACAAGCAAAAATGGACTGATTCACTTCAAACTAAAACTACGTTGTAGTTTGTGACTTTTTTAGTTTAAGAATGCTTTAAGTGACTTGCTAGTTAGTCAGGATAATTAGCTATACTTTAAAATTCTATAAAACTGATTTATTCTTTAAAAGGGGAAGTTGTTGCTTATTTACATATTTTTCTCAAAAGACTGGGAATAAAATCATTTTACGTTTAACTGATTGAATTTTATGAAGTACAAAATAATAAGTTAAAATAACATCAGAAATAGCTTGGAACAAGGGAACAATGTGTTTCCCCTTTACACAACTGTTTCTGGTGTTATGATGTTTGTGTGTTTGTGACGTACACATTTTAATAAACAAAGTCTAATTTGGATATTGATGGGAAAAGGAAGAAGACACACACCTCTTCTCAGGACTAATGTTTTGTAATGTTGAGCCATTATCACCACATGTGCAGTTGGTTCCCTCTTTGCTTCATTTTCAACGCATCATATTTGTTTTCCAACCATCTGTTGTGGTCACTCCCCTCAGATCCACACGGGCATGCAGCACTGGATCATCTGGCCCTGTCAGCCGTACTGCGTCCCTCTGGACGAGAAGCTGCTGCCTCAGCTGATGAAGGAGGCGGGCTACGACACACACATGGTGGGCAAGTGGCACCTGGGCATGTACAAGAAGGACTGCCTGCCTACACGCCGGGGCTTTGACACATACTTTGGTTCGTAATTTGTTGAGTAAATGTCTCAGAAAGCAGTGTTTTGATTAAAGAGGCAGTTAGTAACAAACACTGACATCTTTTGGTCAAGTTGAAGAAATGAAACAATGATAGCTTATAGAGCAGATAATAGAAACATTGGGCCTCATGTAAGAACATGAACGTATTCTTCTCCTAAATTTCTCTTACTTTTGTTCGTACAAAGGGTTCGTACGAACATGTCACGTCAGATTCAACAAACTCTTCTATCTTCAGG
>NW_013952428.1:524254-535561 GCF_001266775.1 Austrofundulus limnaeus | reverse complement strand
GTTCTTGCATGAGGCCCATTGTCTCTTTCAAATCACTCCTAAAAACTCACCGTTTCACTGAAGTGTTTAGCTAACCATTTCACCATTACTGCCAGCCTACCTCCATTGTGAATGCTTGTGTTTTATTTATTATTGATCTTACACCATATTTTCTCTCCCACATTCATTATGTTTTTGTGTACTATTGTATAATTTGCCCTGCATTGACCTTTTGTTTGATTTACAATTTTAGAAATTACTTCTTGATTTGATGTTTCAATTATCATTGCTTATGTGTAATGATGTTTTTCTGTTTCATTTTATTCTTTCCACCATTTCCATACTGTTAATGATTGTGACTATATTTGTGCAAGGCGCTTCATAAATAAAACTTTACTTACTATTTATCAATGATTAAGTAAGGCTTAATAAGGTGTAGTTATTGTAAAGATTTATCAAGTTATAGTTTTATAGCACCACAGTACCTTTATTTCTAATTATTCTATTTAAACTGTAAAATAGAAATAATCTCTTTTGATTAAACTTGAAAATAACTTGCTTTTTGCCTTTTGGCAATAATTAGTCTAAATCAGAGATAGTGACATATTTGTCTTCCCAGTTGTCCACTCCTGCGGAATGACTTCATTCTTTGTGATCCAGGTTACCTGACAGGAAGTGAGGACTACTTTTCTCATGAGCGCTGCTACCACATCTCTCCTCTGAACCTGACCCGCTGTGCGTTGGACCTGAGGAACGGGGAGGAGGTTGCCACCGCATATAAAGGGGTTTATTCTACGGAGCTGTTCAGCCAGAGAGCCATCAGCATCATCCAAAATCACAACTCCAGCAAGGTAACGTCTACTCATGAATGTTTTCATGGATTCAGTTTAGGTTGGTTTATCAGGAGGAAGTCTGAGTCTTTAGGGCTTTCAAATATGAGCCATGTTTAAATGCATAAGAACAAATCTGTTTCAGATTGTCTGAAAGCCAAACAGTGTAACTTGTGCACGCTCTTGTGTATCTAAAAACAAGAGCATAATAGAAAACATGAAAAATTTTTTAGTCACATTGAAGTAGGATTATGTGGAAAGGTTATATATGACCTGATGCAGTGTAAAAACATTTGCTCCCTTTAGATATTGCGTCCAATTTTGCTTGTTTCACACATTTAAACAAGTTAATATCCAGCAAAGACAACCTGAAGAAATACAAAGTAAAGTTTTCAAATGATGGTTTTATTAAATGAACAAAGCTCTCCAAATCAATCTGAAAGAAAGAAAAATAAAGTGAGTTGTTTTGAAAAGCTGAGTTTAGTTTCATTAACTCACCTAGGCCTGATCAAGAAATCACTTAAAGAGTAACTTACCCCAAAATTAACTTTTTTTAGCTGACAAACTGTCTAGAATGTGTCTAAAATGTTATATAGTACTGTTTCCGTGCTAATTTTGATGTTTTTGTGCGTATTTGTTAAAATTTGTAACATTTGGTCTAAAAGCGTCTTTTTGCTGCTCATATGGGTGGAGCAGTGGTACTGCAGGCTAATTCACATATTGGTTAACGGCTCTCCACGGTGACGTGTCTTCTCCACGGTTTCGTCACAGCGGCTGTGTTCTGGTATAAAAGCCTCTCTCTAAGACACGCCCCTGCAGCAGTCAGAGGGTGGAACAGTTAGCAAACTTAGCATGATCGTCTGTTGACCTTCAGCCTTGGGTGGAGAGAGCTGACTGCTGCGCTGCTCTCTCCACACACACACACACACACACACACACACACCATCCTGCACAGCAGGAGGGGAGGAGGGAAAAAAAGGCAGAAACACAGCGGGGCAGCTGCAGCCCTAACTGACCAAACTTCAGTCAAACAAGACCCAACACTTTTATTCCTGATTTAAACGTGATCTTGTGAGCAGCTGCAGCTGTATGCTTTTATTTTTTTCTGTCAGGTTGTTGCTGAGCGCTCCTCTCCTCTGTCCTGTGAGGCGGACAGCTCAGCCGAGGCTGTCACGTTCTCTCGTCCTGGCCACACCTCCGCTCTCTAACCCCCCCTCACCTACCCACTTTGATGCATTTTTCAAATTTCGCCTTGGGGCGGAGTTATCTTTTCACAGGGAGGGTAAGATACACTTTAAATAGAACTAATATTTATTAAAAAAAAACTATTCAATTCCAGCTATTCATATAGCACCAATCCACAACAAATGTTGTCTCAGGACATTAAAGGAAAACATCCACATGTATTATAAAATACTCCACTGTAGTAAAAGTGATTTATGTAAGGAAGGAAGTCAGCGGATTGCATCAAATCTCCACTCGGTGGCAACCTTACGTCCCATGTGGAACAGTGCTGAACCTGCACCAGAATGCCTATGGCTGCATCAAGGGCTCATTTAAGAAGTCTCTGTGGAGAGTTCCAAGACCAAAACTACAGCTGAACTAAACAAGACCGTCCGTCCCACATTTGTCAAAAACATCTCTCAGTCATTCCCAAGACTTCTGGGTAAATATTATTTTGTGGACAGACAGATGTTTAGAAAGATGCGTGTCCTGTTACATCTGGTGTGAAACTAATATTTTATGTCAGACTGTGACAATCACATTAAAATACAGTATTCTATGAAAATAAAGAGAATAAAACATAAAACGTTTGTATTATCCTAGATGCAAGAATGACTTGTATATATTTATTTTTGTCTTCATATGTTCACTGAATGAATTATCTGGGTCACGGCTTGACCGAACTTATACAACAAGGGACAGGGAGAGAGAGGAGTGGGGCGTTGTTTAAGTTTTTACCGCACACTAGGACATGAAAATTACATAAGAAAATATAACTATATACCCTGGTTAACTTTTAAATAAACAATCAGTGACAAAATGTTAAAGTGAGCACAAACAATGGAGTCTTACTTTTCAAAATATATTATTTACAAACAACAACAAAAAAAAAATCCAAAACAATACAAAATATATCCTCTTTCCTCCCAGTGTCCATAAGTGGTGCTTGGAACCACTAGTTCAASAGTCCAGAGTGACTTGGCTTCACAAGCACTAAAAAGATGGCTTTGCAAGAACAGATGGTTGACTTCTACAAGTACAAAAATAAATAAATAAATAAATCTATGTTGAGATTAAACTTAACACAAAAAGAAAAACTCCCACAAAAGAAAATACACCTTTATACAAAAATACTCCATACAAAAAAAAAAGAACTCCATCCAGGAGCTAAAACACACAAAATAAATACAATTACTATTGTTACATTAAGTCATTTCCATGGAAATGACTTAATTTAAAATAAAAACAATTTTTGTTGAGTGTGCTTTTTAGAGACAGCTGGACAGGTTTTACTGAAAGAAACAAGATTATTGGTTTTTAGTTTTATATTATTTATACATTAATTTTAAGTTTTTAGTAGGAGACTTACATTTGTTTTGGTGACAAGAAGTTACTGCTGTGAGGAATGACACGCCGAGACGAAGCTTTTGGGCGTCAGTTCCCAGCAGACTTTGTGTTTGGTTCAGCTTCAGCAATTTACCTCCATGACTGAAAGGTTTGTCCACAGAGGGATTAAACACCTTGTTTCTGGAGCAATGTTGATGCAGGTTTGGAGAGCTGCTGCACCAACCACTGAGAGTGAGGGTGGTTCTTAAAGGAGCAGTCACTGTGACTAACACAGGTGACAAGAATAATTTAATTAAGGTCAGAGGGGAGAAAACACAGGTGAAAGCAATTAAACTAAGTCTGTGCAACTCCAGGTTGCCACAGCGCTCCAGGCCTCAAGGTAGAAACGCCGACCCGGTGAGACGTTTCCATATTATTTTTTTATACTAAGAGACGAATGTTGATGATTTTTTCTGGGCCCCAACGATATTTTTTTGTTTTTGATCTGAAGTTATTTTATTAATTTATTTTTTTTGCGCTGCAGTGTAATTATTGGACTATTTATCGGGTTTTGAGAGATCTCATTTTGTGAAATATTGAAAAGTGAAATTGATTCTGAGACTCGTTTTTTTCTGACATGAAGTTTAATTAATGGGATTTGCTGTTATTTTTATTTTGAAGGACTGTAAGGGTGAATATTTTACAAGATACGTATGAACAGCTGATTTTTGTTTATTAACCAGTGCCCCTCCCACGAGCACTTCTAAGTTTAAGTGTCTGCTCGTTTTGAGCCTTTGTTTTTGAGGCCAGGCTAGCCAGGTTTAAACCAGACCCTGTCCTTCACTTTGCTTCGTACAAGGGTCTGGACTATCTGCATAGAGAAGCGTTTCATGTAGGAGGCGTGGCCTCTGCTGAAGCATGTGTGTGTTGTCGCTGTGACGGAGGCTAAGCTAAGAAGCTAACCGGAAATAGCGTGTGCTGTAAACAACCCTACTGAGAGGAGAAATATACTGAGCTGAACGAGACGACTGTAAATGAGAGCTGCTGCTTTGTCAGACTAATTTATTTTAATTTGAAGTCTTATCAACACGGACTGGCTTCATTCACTTCCTCCACTGCCGTATGCTAAAATAACTAGCAGACACTGCGCAGAAAATTGACGTCGTTCAAAACTCCGCCTTCTGTTTGCTGATTGGTCCAGGTAAAATAAACTATAAGCAGACACTGCGCAGAAAATCAACGTTCTCTTCTCTGATTGGCCCGGCTAAAAATCTGCCAGCCAAATCCTTGTCAATGGGAGAAGTCCCAGACAGAGCAGAGAAGGAAACTAGAACTGAGCAGAGCTGTGTAAGAAGCCAAGAGCCAGGCTAAGGCCAGGCAGGTTATATAATCTAATTTGTAATTTTTATAAAAATTAATTTAAAAGAACTCGCTTGATGAGCGTGTACAATCGTCTTTTTAGACAGGGATGTTGTTACAAGACAAAAAACGTCATACGTAGTGGTGTGATGGTCTGCAGCTTATATTTAGATATTTGACCCATGTGATCATTTTATTATACTTACTTGAAGATTTCATAGCTGTACTGCTGCACCTGTCCTAACTGTAAAGACATAAATTGTTAAACATTTTTTTTTGGTTGTATGTAGATCTTACAGGTGGTTTTTATTCTTTTATCTTTCAGCCACTCTTCCTCTACCTGGCTCTGCAGTCGGTGCACGAACCTCTGCAGGTTCCTAAGCGCTACCTGACCCCCTACAGTTTCATCAAAGACCCTCATCGTAGGCTGTACGCCGGCATGGTGTCGGCCATGGACGAGGCTGTGGGGAACATCAGCCTGGCCTTGCAGCAAACAGGACTCTGGGACAACACAGTCCTTGTGTTCTCCACTGGTATGTTTCACGGCGTCACTGTGAAACCAAACCTACTCCGTCACCTTTGAGTGATGAAAGAAGTCAGTCAAAACTTAGACCTACTTCTGGTCATGGACAGAGAGCTGGTTATAAAACTGAACTGTTAGGACCAGAGTTTAGCTTTTCCAGGGCGCTGAAGGCATCTGGATATTATGTCTGAAACAAATCTAAATACTGGGGGAACTACTTCACCAAAATCGAGCTCAGTATTTGTGACACTGATTGTGCTATAGCCATTTTTTTGTTTGCACGCATACAGACAATAATTACTTTCTTAAAGTTTCTCTAAAACTTGTCCTGTGATTCGTGATATTTTGTTTATGTAAACAAAATATCACACAGGCGCAGACAAAAATAAAATAATTTTCTCCCTTTTGCCTTGTGGGCAATAAGTAGAGACTCACTTGACAATCTGTTGTTGAAAGACATCATCTGAGCTTCAGCTGACTAAAGAATATCAAATCTAAAGCTCAAAAATCCATTTTTTTCTCCTTAGTCCATGAATGCACCATAAGCACAGTTTTTGCAAGCCAGCAATGTTTTACTAGAGGTGTGGAGGTTTCCACTGAATGAAAAAGACTCAAAGTAAGCTATTTAAGTGGTGTTTCCATCCATCCATCCATCCATCCATCCATCCATCCATCCATCCATCCATCCATCCTCTTCCGCTTTATCTGAAGTCGGGTCGTGGAGGCAGCAGTTTGATCAGGGAAGCCCAGACCTCTCTCGCCCCAACCACCTCTTCCAGCTCTTCTGGGAGGACTCCAAGGTGTTCCCAGGCCAGCTGAGAGATATAGTCTCTCCAGTGTGTCCTGAGACTTCCTCGGGGTCTCTTCCCAGATGGACATGCCTGAAGCACCCCACTAGGGAGGCGTCCAGGAGGCATCCTCACTGGATGCCCAAACCACCTCAATTGGCTCCTCTCGATGTGGAGGAGCAAAGGCTCTACTCTGAGTCTTTCCCGGATGAACAAACTTCTTACCCTATCTCTAAGGGAGAGTCCAGCTACCCTGCAGAGAAAGCTCATTTCGAAAGCTTGTGTCCGTGATCTTGTTCTTTCAGTCACTGCCCAAAGTTCGTGGCCATAGGAATGTAGACTGACCAGTAAACAGAGTTTTGCCTAAGAACTCATCTCCCTCATCATCACAACAGACCAGTGCAGAGTCCACAAAACTGCTGTTTACGCTTAGACTTTTAAACCGTAAATTACTATGAACAAAGTTACAGTACAATAAAGTGAATTTAACAAAACGTCTAACATCTTTAGTTAGACACAAACTCTGAGGCCATAGTCCTCAAGTGTGTTGGGGGGGGGGGGGGGGGTCTGTCTTGAGTGGAGGAGTTGAAGTATGTTTGGGTTTTGTTCACCAGTGAGAGAAGAATGGAGCATGAGATTGACAGACAGATTGGTGCAGCTATCACATTATTGCGGACTCTGTTTACCAGTAGGTCTTCGTTCCTACCCTACGGAAATGTTCTGGCCATATTAAAACTGGGTCACATCATAAACTGTATTTATTAAACTTGAGGTGTCAGTTAATTTATTGATGAGCAGTCACTAAGAAGTCCTACATCTAACAGGAAAAGGAAATGGGATTATTTTCATGGGGGGCCGCCCCCCTTGAATAATGGTAGGGAAACGCTGATGTCCACGTTAGTAATAGGTGCTGCAGTTCAAATGAATGGATGCAGAGGATGAATGAATGGAGGCAGAGTGTTGGGAAAATAAAGTATAGAGATCCTTATTTAATTAATACAAATGTGTATGAGAAAAGAGCTGGTGTATACCTGTATATTTAGCTTTTTTTTCCTTTTTTTTTTTTTGCCTCTACTGATTGTCAGCTCTTGAGCAGCTGAATGAACCCAAATCCAGGCGGACCCAAGAAGTTCAAATAATAAAGATATTTATTAAATAAAACTAAAAGCTGTCGAGGCAGCAACTTACAAAAACTCAGGGAGGCAACAGGGAAACTCAGGAGACTAAGATAGATGATGTTAGCCATACAATAATCCAGCGAGATAGTGGAGAGAGGAGATGAGCAACACCTGGCGAGGAGATTGGTTACAAACGAGTGACATGAGAGTGGTTGACAGGAAGATCAGAGAGGAGGTGAAACTGAGAACGGCACAGAGCAAAAGAGACACGATTAAAACAAGAAAGCAAAACACAAAGAACACGAATAACAAAAGAACCACAAAAAGAGATTAAACCAAGGTACACAGATCCTTAATCAGTAGAAGTACTTGTATAAAAAAAAAAGTCCTCTTGTAAGGCTCAAAATGTCCACTAGAGTCTCTCATTGTCATTGTTTGCACTGAATCACCTGGACTACTGACAATTATCCATCTGAAAGACATTTGATGAAGAACATCATCTGAGCAGGATGAGGTTTTGTGCACGTCATCTAAACATGTGTGCTCACAATTTTCCACATGTGGAACATTTAATGATTTGCATCTGAAGTAGATGGCTCTGCTTAAGGTTATTTTTAATCTTTTAAAGGGTAATTAGAGAGTAGGAACAATGCTGTGAAGGTGAAACGTGAGTGTTTTTATTGTGGTTGCCTGCGTTAGGTGGTCTGTTTCTTTTCATATTTTCAGTTGGCTTTGGTTTGAGGGATTCCTGCTAGCAGACTGACTGCTTAACATTTGGCAAACTTATTGCTTCTGTGTAAACATGAAACACATCTGAGTAATCTGTGACTTGACTAGAGTTGAATCAGTCAAAGGCAGCTTTATTGATAGTTTTATTAGTCCGACAGTCACAGTGTTATTGTTGGCTGATTTGTGTCAAGCCTAACAGGAAATAAATGAGCCCTGAACTCATTCTCTTTGCAATGCAGCGTTCTGGAAACTAACTGCCTCACTGGGACTTTACTGAAAGCAAATGAGCAAGAAAGCTGTGGAGAAACTGCCAGGAACGGGGAAAGACGGAACTGACCTGCAAAGCACCAAACAGCTTGAAAAGGCATTAAGGAGTAGGCAATCTTTTCCACAACAGTTTGACACAGACTATTTCCTGAACTTCCATGGCACTCTGCTAGCTGAAAAGCGATCCCTGCCTGAATTTGATTGGTCAGGTGGGTTTATATTGGACTATTGGACCATACTGGAACATTGCTGTATTGTTATGACATCATTGGTTCTCAGCAGTTCTTTGGAAGTTGGTTGGTTTGTTGGATAGATTATTTGGTCATTTCGATCCATCATTTGTGTTTCCCTGGAGATGAAAGGACTGCTGAAATTCTTACCTTTTTTTAGAAGTTATAAGGGTAATTTCTCAACCCTCAAGATGACTGCCTCAACTGAGCAACCTCAGAAAAAACAAAAATGACTGCAATAGGTCAGTTGTACTGCTGTTTAGCTAAAATTTAGCATGGTGTTAGATGGGAGTTATTCCCACCTTTTGGGGAACAGAATCTGCTTTTAAAATTTTCCCATTAATTATTAAAGTCAACTTTGTCAATTAGTAAAAATATCTGATGACCCACTGAACTAATTTTAATGAAACTTTAGGAAAGTAATCACTGGATGTGCATCTTCAACTGATTAATTTTTAGAGTTAACCTTATGATGGTCACTGTAGCTAATTATGGTAACTGTGTCACAGTAACTCAGTGATCAGAGCCGTGTAATCCTGAAGCAGTGGGATCAAGCCCAGGTTAGGGCATCTGGTGTAACAACAGTTGCCAAATCTCTCATGCGCTTTTGCGTGCTTTTGCGTGCTTTTGCTAACCCCTGAAGAAGGGAACAGCCGAAAGAAAAACAACTACAGCTAACCAACCTCAGCTAACGCAAAAATAGCCATGGCTGAGTCAGTTTTAGAGATATTCAGTTGAAGTTGTGTTTTTGTAGCAGCTGAGACTCATTCACACACTCACACTGAGCACTAACAGATCTCGCAATATCATGTTTCTTTACAAGGTTTGACTAAAATGGTTTTGACTTAGTTTCTTCCCATCAAAAGAAAATCTGAGTTTCAAACTCTGCTATGAAAGGCGGCAGGTGATATTTATTCTTTTAAGGAATTCTGTGACTTTAGGTTTTTTTTTTTTTGGATATTTAGCTTATCTCAAAATACATCCAGTCATCCATAAGAAAGCTTTCTGAAAGTGAACAGATCATTATGCAGTTGATTCGTTTAGCAAGGCCTCTGGGGCCAGAATTATACCCACATCATATGTTGACATCATGTTTGGATGTTTTTAAAACTAAAAATGATATTCCTCTAGTTATCAGTATCAAAATCATCTTTATATTTGCTTTGATGAGACTTTTATGAATGATCTCAAACTCCGCTTATTTTTTCAAATTTCTGATATGTCTAAATGATGGACTCATTGTGTTTGTGAATATGTGCCATCTTAAAAGTAATTCCATTATGGTAAACAAACAAAAAACAATTCATATTACATGGAGCAGATCATGTCACTCAACAAGTGTTTTGATAGTCACTTTACCTGTTTCGTTGAAATCAAAACATACTTTTTTATATAAATAAAATGGATGTGAATGTTTTACTTTTTAAAAGTAATTATCTGTTAGGCTTTGTTAAAATGATGACCTGAATTTTGTTTTAAGTTAAGAAACCAGTGGCTTCCTTAGAAATATTTTAAAGGAGGCAGCTAAAATGATCCAATTTATTATCTGGAAGCAGAACCTTACAGAATCTCCATTAATGTGCAGCCTGTAAAACCAATACAACCCAAAGGTATACAATAATGAGGAATGTTCATTTCTGAAATTGAAACTTGTTCTAACTTTAAGTTTTTAACATCATCATTTTGTCTCATTGGCAGATAATGGAGGTCAGACTCTAGCTGGTGGCAGCAACTGGCCTCTGCGGGGGAGGAAAGTTTCCCTGTGGGAAGGAGGGGTCCGTGGAGTGGGATTCGTCACCAGCTTGTTGCTGGAAAAACCTGGGACTGTCAACCATGAACTGATCCACATCTCTGACTGGCTACCTACTCTTGTTAGCCTGGCAGGTGGGAAGATTAATGGCACAAAGCCACTGGATGGGTTCAACATGTGGAACAGCATCAGGTGAGCTGAGGTAATGTTTGTTGAGAAATGTTTGTTGAGACTATGTTTGTTGAGACTATGTTTGTTAGGACGATGTTTGTTGGGACGATGTTTGTTGGGATGATGTTTGTTGGGACAATGTTTGAGACTATGCTTGTTGGGACGATGTATGTTGGGACGATGTTTGTTGGGACGATATTTGTTGGAACGATGTTTGTAGGGACGATGTTTGTAGGGACGATGTTTGTTGGGACGATGTTTGTTGGGACGATGGGAGTGATTTTTGTTGGGACGATGTTTGCTGGGACAATATTTGTTGGGATTGTTGGGATGATGTTTGTTGGGAAAATGTTTTTTGGGATGATATTTGTTGGGACGATGTTTGTTGGGACGATGTTTGTTGGGACGATGTTTGCTGGGACAATATTTGTTGGGATTGTTGGGATGATGTTTGTTGGGAAAATGTTTATTGGGATGATATTTGTTGGGACAATGTTTTTTGGGATGATGTTTGTTAGAGTGATTTTTGTTGGGACGATGTTTGTTGGGATGATGTTTGTTGGGATGTTTATTGGGACAATGTTTGTTCGAATGTTTGTTGGGACGATGTTTGTTGGGTTGATGTTTGTTGGGATGATGCTTGATAGAGTGATTTTTGTTGGGACAATGTTTGTTTGGATGTTTGTTGGTGTGATGTTTGTTGGTGTGATGCTTGTTGGCATGATGTTTGTTGGCATGATGCTTGATAGAGTGATTTTTTTTGGGACAATGTATTTTGGGATGTTTGTTGGGACGATGTTTGTCGGGACAATATTTGTTGGAATTGTTGGGACAATGTTTGTTGGGACTAGGCCTGTCACGATAACAAATTTTGCTGGGCGATTAATTGTCTCAAAATTTATTGCGATAAACGATAATATTGCCTGGTGACCGTTTTACAACTAATAATTATAAAAGCGTAATGTGTAAGTGTAATAAATCAATAAACTTTCATTTTTAAAAGAATGTTTAAC
>NW_013952428.1:516363-523727 GCF_001266775.1 Austrofundulus limnaeus | reverse complement strand
CCCCCACCCCTTCTCCTCCTCTCTCTCAGTCTCTTTCTCTCTCTCTCTTTCTCTCTCTCTCTTTCTCTCTCTCTCTTTCTGTCTTACTCCGTCTCTCCCTCCCTCCCTCCGCAGCAAAATCCAGGCTCTAGTGCTCCCGACACTTCAGCAGCCGCATTCTGCTTTGAAGCTTTTCTTTAGGAACGAGCTCTCACGCTAAAGCGAGAGTTCGCTCCTCCCACACTAAGAAAACAGGAGGGGAGGGGTCAGCGGAGCTCCTGTGCAGCGGAGCACAGAGAGGGAGAGAGACGAAGTAAACAAAACAAGCAGGAAAATGAAACTTATCGCCGTCTTTTTTTTACCGACCTCAAAAAAAGTTATCGTGCGATTAATTGATTTATTGACTGTCGCGACAGGCCTAGTTGGGACGATGATAATTGGGATGTTTGTTGGGACGATGTTTGTTGGGACGATGTTTATTGGGCTGATGTTCGAGATGATATTTGTTAAGAGTGATTTTTGTTGGGACGAATTTTGTTGGGATGATGTTTGTTGGGATGTTTACTGGGACTAGGGTTGGGTGATATTGGCAAAAAATTAATCACGATTAATTGTGGTGTTTGGCTGATAACGATTAATTTGACGATTAATCCCTCTGGAGTCCCTGGACACCTTTATGTCCTAGTCACATGACCAATTTAGTGGAAAAGATTTGCTCTTCATAAAAATCTTTTTCAAACTGAATCAAAATCACAGACTTCAGGCTGTACTTCAAATTTTAAATTGTGTTGATAAATAAATTACAGAACTTTTGTTTAAATGTTCGTCATATTTGAAGTGGAGAGGAGCGCCGAGCGGACTGACCGGGGAACTATCCAGTCAGTCTGCCTGGTGGCATTAATCGTATTAATCGTCAAGTGCCAAAAAATAATCGATTAATGTTTTTCTGACGATTAATTGCACACAATACGATTATGCCCAACTCTAATTGGGACAATGTTTGTTCGGATGTTTGTTGGGTTGATGTTTGTTGGCATGATGTTTGTTGGAATGATGTTTGTTGGGACAATGTTTGCTTGGATGTTTGTTGGCATGATGTTTGTTGGAATGATGTTTGTTGGAATGATGTTTGTTGGAATGATGTTTGTTGGAATGATGTTTGTTGGGATGATGCTTGATAGAGTGATTTTTGTTGGGACTATGTTTTTTGGGATGTTTGTTGGGACAATGTTTGTTGGGATGATGTTTACTGGAGTAATGTTTGTTGGAAATGTGTTTATTGGAGTGATGTTTGTTGGGATGATGTTTGTTGGAAATATGTTTATTGGAGTGATGTTTGTTTGAGTGATGGTTGTTAGAGTGGTGTCTGTATAGTATTTTGGTTTTATGGTACTGGTTTAGAATGTCAGTCATCCAGGACATGTTAAATCCAAAATGTTTTAAAAAGTTTGTCATATAGGAATGTTGTTTGTTTGATTGGTACTTTTGTTTGATTTGTTCATGTTTAATGACATTTACGTTCTTTTTGTTTTCTTTTTTTCATTTAAACTTTATCAGAAATTCTTTTTGGGAATATTTCAATATAATTGACATGGAGATGGAAAAGAAAATAGAAAAGAAAAGGAGAAAGGTGAGGTAAAAGTTAAGAAGGGAAAGAAGGAGATAAAGAAGCATAGAGAGAACACAAGACAACACATTTGAAGTCTGCTTCTACACCTGCAAAGAGAGGTTGTCTTCATTTTCATTTCAGAACAGTGCCAGCTCTTGTGCTCATGCATCTCAATAATTTAGGTAGAAAAATCTGACAAAGCTTAGTTTAAATGGTTGATCCACTATGTGAAGGTACTGCTTATAAAGCTGAGCGTACATGCAACTGCTCAGTCTGAAGAAGTCCCTTGGAGAAGAGACAAAACGTTTCAACAAAGAAGAACCTGTCCATTGGACCTGACTCCACTTTGTTAGAGTGTCAGCTCTTGTTTTTGACAGCCTGTTCTCTTTTTGGGTTTCTCTGTGTCCTTCACCCTGTGGACTCTCACTGCAGCTCATTTTGCCCATTTTCCTGGCCCAGAGTCTTTCCTTGTGGGAGCCCCTTTTCCTTCAATAAGCCTTTTGTTACTGTGGCAATAGGAGAGAAAAAGAAGGAAATTCCATCAGTCATTCTTACACAAATCTGTTTTTCCTACCTGTGGCATTCTAATGTTAGATCAGTTCGTTTGAATATATTTTATTTCCTAAAGCGTAATACCTAACATTGTAATTCTTTTTAAAATCATAAACTTGTATAAAATTTTGCGTTCACTTTTAGTAAATTAATAGGCTACATGTACTTTCCATGTGAGTTCGGGTCGTGCCCACCAGCTGTCAGGGAGTCCGATCAGGCTGACACATTAAATTTGTAAACTAAATTTGGACACAAGGAATGAGGTGAAACTAAGGGCTCCAACAGAAAATCAAGGCTTAGCCCGGACCACAAACTACCACTTACAGCCTGCCCTTGATTCGATTGGTCGGTGCAGGTCAGCTGACTGCCAGCTGCTGGCACTGCTGTTTGAACGTCACAGCAATACAAAAGAAAATCTGCTGTTTGTCTTCACTGCATTACAACTTCACTTGGTTTTAAAGTAATTGCCTGTTAACAAAAAGCAGCAGCCTGACAGAATAAACCCCAAACGAAGGTCCAGAAGCAGCAGGCAGGCGGTGCAGAGTGCGAGTTATTTTAAGTTATCAGACCGTGTGGTCAGTATGAGTGGTGAGTTTTCTCCGTGGTGGAGTGCGGTAAGAGCCTGGCGAACAGCAGCCACCTGGTTCAGATTTATGGATCCCAGAGGGTTTCTCTGTGCATGAGTCAGACTCTGTGGTGTATGTGTGTTGGTTGTATGTCCATATGTTTAACAGTAATTTTGCTTTTATCTTGCAGCAAAGGGTTGGCCTCACCCAGGCTGGAGCTGCTGCATAACATTGACCCTCTATATGAAGACACCTCCCCATGTAAGTTTACCCTCATATACCTAAATTAATTGAAGTCAGTCAGTCATTAAGAATTAGTCTTCCTCGTGTGAATAAGATTGGTTTATTTGTTGTATTTATTTAGTTTTACAAAATCAGGCATTGAAATGAGGTTTTTGTTTGGTGATGATTATTGTTGCACGTAGTTTCTAGTTAAAAATGTTTTTCTTATTTTTGTTATAATAAAACTCACAAGTTCTTGAGGCTAAAACTTGCATGTATACACACTTACAAATTCACTGGTCACTTTATTAGGTCCATTTGTTTTACATTTCCAGAGACCGGTCTTGTGTAAATAGGGCCTGAGTCATAACTCATGTGTCGGGGCCGGTAACAGTCTGATAAATGCTGAGATTAGTGCTGTACCAAACGATTATTTTCTAATCGATTAATCTAACGATCATTTTTTTGATTAATCGATTATTCTAACAACAAATCTACAAGTTATTCAGATGTGAGTGCACTGGATATTTAAAATGTTTTCATCAAATTAACAAGAACAGTTCTTTAATATTTTAATATTTTCTTCAATAGTTTTTTTCGTGGACACAAAATATGCACTCTAGAGTCAATTCTTTCACAAAGAAAAGCTTAAAAGATTTAATATCAACATAAAATCTCAACCAAAGCATATAAAATTCAAAAGAAATATAGTGCAAGATGTTAACAATCTAACAAATGAACTAAATCATGCAAAATTCAAGTCACTCTGGAAAAACTATAATAACCATTTATTTTTTATTTTTTATTTAACATATAAAGGTGCTTTATTTGTCATCAGTGTATGTTTCCACACAATGACGAAATTTGTGCTCTGCATTTAAACCATCCACACCCAAGTGGAGCAGCGGGCAGCCATGTGAGGCGCCCGGGGAGCAGTTAGGGTTAGGTGTCTTGCTCAAGGACACCACGACATGTGGGTATGGTGGGGAGTCGAACCTAAGACTTTCGGGTCCCAAGCCGGCTGCTCTACCACTACACCACAGCCGCCCCTGTATTTCTCAATATATAAAAATTAACAAATATCAAGACAACATCATCTCTTTGTATTGTAACATGAGTTGTGTAACTTATTTCTTTAAGGTGAAAACTGTTGAAAACAACAACAACTGTTTTGTCTTATTGCACAAATTAAAATCAGCTCCACGTGTTTCTGTTGATGTCATTTCCCCACTAGAAAACTGTGTGATGGAGGTCCATGGAAGGTAAATAAGTTTAAATGAAATAAAGAAAAGAGGATGCAGTTAAAATAAATGAAAGGTATTTAAGGTACGTTTTGAACATCCAGAACACGTCCAACACTTGTTGGCTGCTTGTGCTCTTTAGGTCAGACGTGTGTCTGAAGCTCCTCTGTTGTTTCAGAGGCTGGGGGAACCGTCTGATGGGGGAACGTGGCTCCACCTAACACCGCTCTCTGTTTAATGCTGGATGAAATAAAGAAAGTGCTGCTACTTTATTTACTTTGAGCAAGTGAACGTCATGTTCACAAGATAATTAATCCAGCAGATAATTAATCCAGCAGATAATTAATCCAGCAGATAATTAATCCAGCAGATAATTCAGAGGCGGTCTGTTTGGTAAATTTTACTCCAGGAGCTGCGAGGCTTGTTTTCAAGCTTCAGACTGAACTGAAGCAGCAGCTGCTGACGTCATTACGCTCTACTGATGCTGCGTTCAGGACAAGCATGGAAAACTCACCACTCTTATGCCAATACGGTCGCAAWGATGCATTTAGGTACCGAAATGGAATTACATGAACATTCATGTGGTGTTATGTAATACAGCAAATCGATAATAAAAAATCTGCATCGACAAATTTACATAATCGACGTCATCGATTATTTCAACCAATCGGTGCAGCCCTACTTGTGACGTCCACGGCCTACCCCAGTTACCACTACTGTGCATGTGTGTCAAGGACAGAAAGGCAGATGTGGCAGTGGAAGGTGTCAAAGCAGTTTGATGGGAAAAACAAAGTAAAGAACAAAAAAAAAAAGAAAACGATTAATCAATTATTAAATTAGTCATCGATTATTTTAATAATCGATTAATTGTCGATTAATTGGTGCAGCCCTAGCTGAGATGATAGAAACCTGATGTTATCTTCTCCTCCGTTGTGGTCATGCTGTGCAGGATGTGTTCTTCCTTTTCTTCTGTAAATCTGCTGTTTCTCAGCATCTTGGATGCCAAAGGCTCATTGTTTGAATTTGAATTATAACACCAGATTTAAGTCAAATCCAAAGCTGGTCGAAGCCTGACAATAGCAGGTGCACAATATCTTGAAAAATTTCTTTCTGCTTCTTGTGAGTTTTAAAGCCCCACGCCCCCACCGGCGGGGGCATAATCGTGTTTTTTTTATTTTTTTGCTTTCTTTATTAACCAACATTCTCATAAGTAAACATAGACATGTGTGGTATCTATAGAAACGTCAGAATCTTGGCTAAAAACTCATAGAAACCATTTCTACATCGACCAGACACAGATAACATTTTTTCTATGTTCCATCCTCAGTTTCTCTGAAACAAAAGCATATGATGTGATACTTACACTCCTGATGAAATCTCCCAAGTGTTAGCTTTATTTTGATATCAGGGGTATTTATATGGTGTTTTTAGGTGCTGAGAAACACCCACTTACATTTGTGCATGCTTTTTCAAGCACAAACTTCAAGAAAACCCCTTGGGGCTTATAAATAATAATCTGGTTCATCAGTTGTGGTTTCTGGCATCAGAGGATATGTGTGAAATGTAATTGCTGGGAGACAAAAGGTAAAGAGACAGTCGAGCTGACTTTAAAGTAATGTTCTTAATAGTTATTAACAGCTGAACTGTTCACATACTGTGTGTAGGTTCGACTCACAAACAAACCTAAAGTTCACTGTGCAACTCCGGATGCTCTGATCGCTACCAGCCCATCACACAGGGGATACGGCAAAATTTATAAAGCAGAAAGTACTGAGAAATATCATGGCCTCGTTTGACACTGAAGAATCAGAACCAAGTAGCAACATAAAGTCCAAGTCACCAGGTACAACCGATCAATGATCAATATGCATTATATTGGTTTAGGGGGATCTTGGCATGAGAAGCAGTGAAGATATGCAATGCTTTTAATTTTGCAATTAAACTTCCATCCATCCATCTGTTCATCCATCCATCCATTTCCAATTAAAATGTATTCCTTCTAAAGGTATCTATCATAACATGGCTGCTGATAAAGAGTAAATCTAAAAAAAAAGTAATTGTTTTTGTAAAAAGAATCTTCTCAGTGGGTAGTGTTTAAATCAGAGAGAGCTGGCATTGGAGTGCTGCGTGTTTGTGTGTGTTGATTGTGCGGTGGTTTCCAAGAAATGGGTCATGTGACCAAAAAGACATTGGAAACACAGGGGAGCGGACTCTTGTCAAAACCACTTAATAATCTGTGGACCAAACCACAAGCTCCATCTCTAAGGGTCCAGATTCTGGTCTGAGGCTGAGGGCTGCACCTTAGTTGTACGTTCAAGAATAGCAGGGGAACAGGAGGAATACATTTAATGTTTTTGTACCAACATTTCTTACAGATGTACCACGGTGGAGTAAGAGGAGCAGATGTGAACCTTTTGATCTTTAAAAGAATCAGGTTTTCATTCATCTACACAAAGTAGTAGCTCTCTGCAACAGATGTGTTATCATTTTAGTCGTTTTATGTCGATCTTAAACGTACTGTCAGAATTAAGTTGATGTGTTTCTTTTAAAATGGCCTCCAGTGCTTCTTGGTTTAATTTGTTATTTAACATGACATGAACAAAAAGACAAAACAGTAACATAAAAAATTATTAAACAATATTAAAAAAAAAATATATATATATATATATATAGAGAAATGTCACAGTACTGACAATAATAATACTCAATGCTATGCTTGTAGCAGAAAGAAGTACGAACTTCTCCTACTCAAGTGTCTTTATATCAACACTGTCCTTGTTTCACCATGTTAGCCTGTCTACAGAAGACATTATGTCTGAAATGTGAGTTTAATTTCAGCTTTCACACATCCACCCATTGGGCCTCATGCAAGAACCGTTGGTACACACAGATTTGTTCTTAAGTTGTGCGTACGAGTGATTTAGGAGAATTTGTGACATTTACCAATGTTTTCATATTCTAAGATTTTTTTCAGATACGAACAAAATTCAGGAGTGGTCCAGACCTGTCGTATATTTTACCAGCAGTCAGTCTGCTGTTATCCAGACGGGTTTTCTTCACTAATAACTTTATATTTCATTTAACCAAAGAAAAACAAGAACAGGACTGGGGTGAGATGAACATTTTTATTTCTGTGCCTGTATATACGACCCACAGGAGACATTAACAGCAGACATTTCATTCCTCGACTTTAGC
>NW_013952428.1:512094-514719 GCF_001266775.1 Austrofundulus limnaeus | reverse complement strand
CTCTACTGAGACACAGAGACTCGTTTCTTAAAATCAGCTATGAAATCAATCAATCAATCAATCAATCAATCAATCAATCAAACAAATTTATTTCGAACATGATGACCATACAAAGAGATAACCATACTTAAACATATTACACATATTAAATACAAAATACACATATTTAATGACAATAATAATCTCAACGTGTTTGAAATGGAGTAGGAAGAAGTAAAAAACTTATAAACTCCTACCCCGTACTATTTTCAAATAATATATGATAATAAACCTCAGTCTGACTTAGTAAATTGTTAAATTACAATGTAAATTTATATTTGCCCTTGTACAAACCTTTGTGTTACAATCACTCCTCATATCTACATAAAGGATACATAAACACATGAATCTGAGATTTAAGTAAATCAATTTCCATTTCACGGTTGCCTTTTTTGGCATAAGCGCACTACACGCACATATTTATGGTGACTACATATATATTCATCCATCTATACACATACATTCATATGCACTAATTAGTTTCCATACACCCACTCACCCATTCATATTTCTATATCCTGAAAAAATAGCCTCATATTTTCTTTTAAATTGTATTAAACTTTGACTCTTTTCTTAAGTCCTCTTTTAGTTTGTTCCATAGTTTGACACCATGAATTGAAATACAAAAGCTCTTTCTTGTTGTGCGTATCCTACGACTCCTTAAATTTAAATAACCCCTTAAATTATATGTCCCTTCATTATCAAGAAACAATTTCTGTATGGGCTCGGGTAATAATTAATTTGAAGCCCTGAACATAATTTGAGCAGTTTTAAACTCCACCAGGTCTTCAAATTTAAGAATTTTAGATTGTAAAAATAATAAGTTTGTATGTTCATATAGTCCTACATTATGGATAATTCTGATGGCTCTTTTCTGTAGGATACACAGTGGTTGTAGAGAGCTTTTGTAATTAATTCCCCATACTTCTGAACAATACATTAAATATGGCAAGATAAGTGAATTATAAAAAATATAAAGTGATTTATTGTTCAGAAAATGTTTAGCCCTAGTCAGGATTGAAACACTTCTAGATAATTTATTCTGTAAATGTTTGATGTGAGGTTTCCAACAGATTTTGTCATCAATTATTGTATCACTCCAAGGAATTTATTATCATATACCCTTTTGAGAATTATACCCTCTATCTGAACTTGAGCTTGAACATTTTTATAACAGTTTCCAAAGACCATAACTTTAGTCTTACTCAGATTTAATGATAATTTGTTGTTGTCAAACCATGTTTTAATAAACTCATTTCCAAAGTAATTGTGGATAGAAATTGCTGTAAATTCTCGCCAGAGGCCAGAATAGTTGTCATCAGCATATAATACAAATTTTATCACATTTAAAGCTTTGCACATATCATTTATATACAGATTAAATAACATTGGTCCTAACACTGACACCTGAGGTACCCCACACACAATTTCCAAATAATTGGACTCAATATCTCCTCTCTTCACAAATTGTTGTCTGCTCTTTTAAATAGCTCTTCATCCAGTTTAAGACTACCCCCCGAAATCCGTATCGTTCTAATTTTCTAAGCAATATTTCATGATTTATTGTATCAAAAGCTTTTTTGAGATCTATGAATACCCCTACAGCCAATTTTTTAGTATCTGTATTATTGGAAATTTCTTCAATTAAATCAATTACAGCTAGTGAAGTTGATCGATTTGCTCTGAATCCATATTGACTATTATTGATTAATGAGCTTCTCCATAATTTTAGAAAACTGAGGGAGAAGAGAGACTGGTCTGTAATTTGTGAAGAGGTGTTTATTGCCAGTTTTGTAAATTGGTATAATCTTTGCTATTTTCATTTTGTTGGGAAATATTCCTTTTTGAAATGATAAATTGCAGATATATGTCAGTGGTTTAGAAATACCCTCAATTTCTTTTTTAATTGTTTTCATATCAAGACCATCACAATCTGTGTATGATTTATTTTTACATTTGTTCACAGTGTCAATAATTTCTTTCTCTTGTATGGGACTGAGATGCATTGAATTAATATTACTTTCAATGTAATTTACAGAAGATACTGTTTTTGATACAGGTATATTT
This sequence comes from Austrofundulus limnaeus, assembly GCF_001266775.1. Lineage (NCBI taxonomy): Eukaryota > Metazoa > Chordata > Actinopteri > Cyprinodontiformes > Rivulidae > Austrofundulus > Austrofundulus limnaeus. The sequence goes on along the minus strand of NW_013952428.1, from coordinate 512,613 downwards.
TCTGCTAAGTTTGGTCCAACATTCACATAATAACTATTGAATTTGTTTACAACATCCTTCATGTTAATAATTTTCTGGTCATTTTCTATAAATTATTGTGGGTAAAATTGTTATTTTTAGAGGTTTTCCTGATAACACTATTTAAAATGTTCCATGTAGCCTNTTTCTGATGATGAGTGGCTCATCAGCCGTTTTGAGGAAAAATCTTTTTTAGTTTGGCACTGCTGCGCTCTGGGAGCGCGACGCAGCGAGTAGCCGCGTGCACCACACGTGCACGTGCAACAGCAGCGATTGAACTGGGGTTCCACAGGAGCTTTCCAGAGGGAGCTGACCGATCGGGATTGTGTCAGTCCAGTCCACCCAAAGCAGAGTCATGACCACTGGAATCGTTTCATCCATCTGATTCTAAAGGCTGAGTTATGGTCACGATCTGGAGCGCGCACCCTCGCTGATAGTGGAGGTGTTTCATACTTGACGTTTATGTTGTTGTAGATTTCTCCAAAACGACACGTGGAAGTT
>NW_013952428.1:509522-510878 GCF_001266775.1 Austrofundulus limnaeus | reverse complement strand
ATCTTAGAATATGAAAACATTGGTGAATGCCACAAATTCTCCTAAATCATTTGTACGCACAACTTAAGAACAAATCTGTGCGTACAAACGGTTCTTGCATGAGGCCCATTCTTCTTTTTTTCCATAGATACATATGTCTATAGTCACACACTCAAAAACATAATCCATAACAGTTGACATCGAATCTATCATCTTGTAATTGATATTCTTATCCACAAAAAAGCCACACCACCTCCATTTTTATTTTCTCTGTTTTTATATCATTTCATAGCCATCAGTTTCAAAGTCTTTGCCCTTTTCACTGTTTAACCACCTTTCTGATATTGCAATTATATTGAAAGTCTGTGAAAGTTGTTGGAGGTACTGTTTGATGCTGAAGAAATTAGCAAACAAACTTCTGCTATTGAAGTGGATTATGGACAGCTTGTGTTTAGTTTTTATGTTGCCAACTGATCATCAGTGTAATATTGACAGTTGTTGCTGATACCCGCAAAAAAATTATTCTCCGGATCAATGTCATTCTCAATATCCTGCTGATGATGATCGTTGTACTGAAATGTAGTCAATTCTATATCCTCAAAATCAGCAGTCTGTGCCAGATTTCTAGGATGCACATCAGCTGCTCTTGTCATAGAAATGTTTGTGTATCTGGGTAACAAAAAGTCATTTCTGAATCAATTTGCATACCTGGTTATCTATTATATGTCTGGTTGGTTTTGGTGTACTGGAGCGTGGACGGATGATCAACTTATCGTAGCGAAGATAAGCAATGTCTCCTCTTTCACGTGCTGCTTTTAATTCTGGCATCAGTTCCCTCCTCCTTTTCCTTGCAGCATTTGTGAAATCCTCGTTTGTGTAGATTTTAGATCCTTTGAGAACCTTAGTGCACTGCAGAATAGATGATCTATCCTTGTGCTTCAGGAAACTGACAACAATCGGTCTGGGTCTATCACCTCCAGGTTTTCCAGTACGATAAACTCTTTCCATCTCAATCTTCTGTAACTTTAACTTCTTAGTCAGAAGGGTGTTTACTTTTTCCTCCGTCTCAGCCCAAGTTTCATTTGGCGACTCAGTAACTCCATCAATGACCAGATTCTTTCTACTGGATTGTCCCACCAGGTACTCCATCTTGTCAGTGATAACTAACATGCTATCACCAACTTTAAAGACATCCGATTGCAATGAGTTACAGCTCTCGCCGTGTTTGACACTTTGAGCTTTAATGTCATCCACATCTTTCTGCGTAAACAAAGATCTACACTCACCGGCCACTTTATTAGGTACACCTGTCCAACTGCTCGTTAACACTTAATTTCTAATCAGCCAATCACATGGCGGCAACTCAGTGCATTTAGG
>NW_013952428.1:504565-508592 GCF_001266775.1 Austrofundulus limnaeus | reverse complement strand
AATCTATGCCACGAAGAATTGAGGCAGTTCTGAAGGCAAAAGGGGGTCCAACCCGTTACTAGCGTGGTGTACCTAATAAAGTGGCCGGTGAGTGTATGTTCTACCAAACATTTAAGTTCCTCCATGTTTACAGTAATTATGGTAATAAACTCGTGCACAAAGTTAATACTTTCAAACTCAGAATGAATGGATGCGCCGGTTGCGCAACACAGCAACGTGCGCACAGTCACTCGTTCTTTGCGTGATAACCATGTATTATTCCTATTCTTACTTAGGATTTTTTTCTCACTCACATTATATTAAATTCATTATTTTTCTGAATCTAGAAATAATTTCTGATCGCGCAGGGATCACTCAAACGTGTCCTTCACACATGCAGGAAGTAATTTGCATCTGTTTAACATATGTTAATGAAGGCGTGTCGGGGGAGGTGTCTCACCTCCACTCAGTTCCACGTTAATTGTGATGTACAAAAGCAATGTGTGTGGATTTTGGCGTACGCACGGTTCGATACATCTAGATATTTTTTTGTGTGTACGCCGTTTTCTGGATTTGACCGTACGCCACGTTTCAGTAAGAAATCCACGCAAGTCTTTGTATATGAGGCCCCTGGTGCTTAGCTCCAGCTGTGTGAGAGCTGGGGGACACCCTGGACAGGTCTCCAGGGTGTCAGCCATTCACACTCTCACTCACATCTAGGGACAGTTTAGTGCTACCATTTAACCTAATTCCTGTCTACAGTGAAGAGGAAAAAGATCAAACACCCCTTTTCAGTTATTGGGCTATATAGTCATAAAAAATTGTATATTTCCCAGGTTCAAAGAGTACAAAAACCAAACAAATTCTACCATCTCATTTGTTTTTTAACAGTGACAAAGTTGAATTGAAAAAGTTGTGATTTAAAAAACAAACAAACATTTGTTGCATCCTGCAGCGAAAATTCTTACATCCCAGGACCTTTGAACAGCTCAAGTATCAGAAAAGAATGGGACAACATTCTCCTCTAAAAGGTTCAACCACTTGTCTCATCACTAGATGTTTCCAGACTGTTGTTGAAATAAACAAGGATACCTCTCAGTGTTAAACATGGCCCAGGGTTTGTTGCCCCTTTTCCATCAAGGATTGTTCTACAATTGTTCCTGTGTTTTTAGAAACACTTTTTCTCAGACTGGTCAGTCTCTGCCCATCTTAACTTCTGACAGATTCAGCCGTTTTAAAATATTTTTTTTTCTATCATCTTATCGAACTGTTGGCAATTAACCTATTTTATTGAAAAATACAGCTGTTTTTTATTAGAACCACTTACTTTTACAACCTTTTGTTGCAAATTCAGAACCTTTTTATTCTGTTACCGTTTTTTAAAGAAAAAGATACAATTTCTTAGTTCAAGCATTTGATGTTTACTTTGTTCCATTGTAAATAAAATGTATGGGTTTATGAGATGTATAAAATATTGCAATCTGTTGTTTGTTTTTCACAACTTTTTCAGAAATGATGTTGAAATATACTTTTTCATGTGTCTAAAGTTTAAACATTCCTGATCTGAATGATGCAGATGGTAAGAGGAGCCAGTGAAAACCAACACTGCTGCTTTTCAGGCTTACGCCTGTTATAGTTTTAGGTCTAGTTTTAGTTTTGTTTTTGTTTTTATCTCATGTCATGTGTTTTTAGCAGCTCTTTTCCTCAGCCTTGTCACAGCCCTGCTCCCTCTCCCTTCACAGATCCTCAGGTAATCAGCTCATGCAACTCACCTGTGTCCCTCTGTATTTAAGCCAGCAGTTTCCCTCAGCACTCTGCCAGTTTATCATCAGCCAGTCTATGGCTCACCAGCATTCTTGTCCCATGTCCTGTTCTGATCTCGGCTCCTCGACCCCCTTCTCGTCCCTTGGATTACCACCTCTTGCCTCAGCCCGTGTCGGATACCTTCTGCCATCTGCTCTTCTGGTAATGACCCTGTTTCTGTTTCTCGGACTCCTGCCCCTCTTCTCTCCCTTGCTCGGCACCACGACACCTCAGACTTCTTGGTTCTCGACCCCTGCCTGCCTCCCGGATTCAAGAGTTACGTTTGCTCCTCTTAACCTGTCGTATTCTCTGATCCCTCTGTGTATGACCCTCGTCTGTCCCTGGACCCCGGACCCGTTTCTCGAACCCGCAACGCTCCCAAAGATTGTTGGTGACGTCATCCGTGTTTCTCTGGAACCAAACTGGCACAGTTGGTGTTTCCACACGGAGGCTCTCAGTTGACACCAGGTTAGTGGCTAAAAATACTAGTAGTATTTTGTCCTAGAGTCTTACAGCCACTAACCTGTTTTTTTTCTGTGTCCAGAAAACCGGACCCACGCACCTGGGTTGTTCCAGCTCCACACCAGCAATTTTAATAAAATTTGTAAACCTTTATCTGTTTTCGGGTTTTTTATCAGAGCTCAAACTCAGATCCGTAACAACGCCATCACGTTTTCTGTTGAAATATTTATTATAAACCAGCACAGTGACAGCCAGCCTCCCTTCTTGCATTCCAGGGCTGAGATTTCTCTCCTCTTTCTTCCCTCTTATTAAAACAGCCTGTCTTTGAGACCTTGCTCTTCACATTTCTTCCCCTTTTCACCAAGTCTGTCTTCATGCCCCCCACCCCCCAAGTTCTCCATTAAATAATGAAAAGCCTTTGAAAATCCCTTTTCTTTGCTCTCTGTTTGAGCAGAGGAATCTTGACTGAATGTGTCAATGGGTCTCTCGACCTCTAGCTCGTTGAGAGAAGTTTTTGGATTTAGCTCAAAAACCCATATCGACCCTAGCTGTCCCCACCAACTTCCCTGCTCTGCTTCTAGCAGTTTGTCAGCTCACTGTCAGTCCCTCCCATCCCCTCTCCTTCCTGCCCATTTGTGGATCATCCTGCAGTGGATCCAGATGAGCATGTCTTGTTCAGAGACATTCTCTTCCTCTGCTCTTGCATGGACATATGTGCACAACGTGCGCCAGTTGGTGTTTGCAAATCTTTTTTTTTTCCAAATTTGCAGGAGTAGAGATGGAGCACCACAAAATAAATCAGTCCGGTGTTTGTAAAGCTCAAACCATTTATCCTCCCACCTGCTCACGTAACAATGTTCCACTCCTCCATTCTTATTCAAAAGTGACCAATGTCTAAGTCTGTTTATTTCAGGGACCGCTCGTCATCAAACAAAACAACCTAATGCATGTGAGAGTAATTAAGATACCCACGCCATTTGCACAATGATCAGTGTAGAGTTGAATGTCAGAGTTTTTAACATGTGGTTTCGAAATGCTGAGATTGGAAATGTTTTAACTCTCCAGTCATGTCGCTGTGGTGGAACAGCCCCTGCTAAACAAGCGCCAGCAGGATCGCAGGCTTTGTGTGATTTGTGTACATGCAAAGAATGTGAGGAAGAACTTGTTTTTGACAGCCTCAGGAAGCCAAGATCTCTTCCAAATCTGCCTAATCAGGACCACATTGTAGGGGTCAACCACGGCATAAACCTAAGAAGACCCAAGGCCAGGTTTCCTCCTTACTGGAAATCACAGATATGTGTGCTCACTTCTAAGAGACAGTGTTGCATAAGAGCAGAAAAAAGATTCAGAAGGCTACAGAAACTCCTGGCCATCATTAAAACAAAGATAAATGATTTACTTTGTGGAACTGGTGAAAGTTTGCCAACTGGTGCCTGTTACTGTTGTCAACCACATTACCACCACATTTGTCAAATTCCTCCTGCCAAGTTCCACGTGTTTAAACAAACTCTCTACTTAAAGGGGACAGCTTAAAGTGTAACTTACCCCCCCTGTGAAAAGATAACTCCGCCCCAAGGCGAAATTTGAAAAATGCATCAAAGTGGGTAGGGGAGGGGGMGWYGGTGGAGGAAGGGGGGTTAGAGAGCGGAGGTGTGGCCAGGTCGAGAGAACGTGACAGGCAGCTAGCATTAGCATAATTGATGCTACATGGAAAGTGACCACAGTGTAAAAAATGAAATGTTGGATTTACTTAACCATGTTATGTTACCTGGTTCCACTTAAC
>NW_013952428.1:502757-504342 GCF_001266775.1 Austrofundulus limnaeus | reverse complement strand
TGTGTGTGTGTGTGTGTGTGTGTGTGTGTGTGTGTGTGTGTGTGTGTGTGTGGAGAGACAGAGGGGGGGAGAGAGAGCAGCCAGCTCCTCTCCACACCGGAGGCTGAATGAAGATCAACAGACGATCATGCTAAGCTTGCTAACAGCTCCACCCTCTGACTGCTGCAGGGGCTTGTCTTAGAGAGAGGCTTTTATACCAGAACACAGCCGCTGTGACGAAACTGTGCAGAACCACGTCAACATGCAGAGCCGTTAACCAATATGTAAATTAGCCTGCAGTACCACTGCTCCACCCATGTGCGCAGCAAAAAGACGTTTTTAGACCAAATATTACAGATTTGAACAAATACACACAAAAACATCAAAATTAGCTCAGAAACAGTACTATATAACATTTTAGACACATTCTAGACAGTTTGTCAGCTAAAAAAAGTTAATTTTGGGGTAAGTTACTCTTTAAGGATTAAAAGACACCTTGTTCAATTTTATTGTTTTAGAGCATTTAATTTTAGATTTGCAGAAAAGATGCATCAAACCACTTCTGTTTCCTCACTTCACTATCAAACCATCCTTCATTTATAACAAAGAAATTCAAACTCCTTTCCTTTTTACATAATTTTCTGTGCACACATTTCTAAATTTCTCTTTGTGCTTGTGTAACCCAGTCATTTTTTAAAATACTTTAGGCCATTCAGTCCCTTTTATGTTTTCATCCTATCCACCATTCTCTGACTAAGTGTGAAATCCCGCGAGATTTTGTGGGATCTAAGGGCCGCACCCATTATTTGTCTGGGAAACCATGTACAACTCCTGGCAAAAAGTATGGAATCACCAGTCTTGGATGAACACTCATTCAGACATTTCAATCAGTAAAACTCAGATCAAAAATATGATACAATAATAAGGTCATTCCAAAGTGCAACTTGTTAGCTTTCAGGAACACTCAAAGAAATGAAGACAAAACATTGTGTAAGTCAGTGAATGTTACTTTTATTGACCAAGCACAGGGAAAAAAATATGGAATCACTCAATTCTGAGGAAAAAAGTATGGAATCACTCAAATTGGAGGTAGAAAATAAGGACACACCCAGTCAATTTCCTTTCCCTAAATGGACATCTGCCTCAGATTAGATCTGCTGGTTAGTCTGCAGTTAAAAACACCTGCAGTCATGACACCTTGGAGGGCTGCTGGARGAAGTGGAGTGGCAAGAACCATGGCTCCAACAAGAGAAATGTCTCTGAAACAAAAGAGAGGATTGTGAAACTTCTTGAAGAAGGTAGCTTTTCACGCATGGTTGCTAAAGATGTGGGCTGTTCACAGTCAGCTGTATCCAAGGTATGGACCAAATACAAACAGCATGGAATGGTTGTTAAAGATAAGAATACTGGTAGACCAAGAAAGACATCAAAGTGTCAAGACAAACAACTTAAGGCCATTTGTCTTGAAATCCGAAAAAGTACAGATGAAGCATGGATGAAGCATGGAAGGAAGCTGGGGCCAATGTATGTGACCAAACCGTAAGAAACTGCCAAAAGGAAATGGGATTTCAATAGAGGAAAGCTAAAAGAAAACCATCATTGACAC
>NW_013952428.1:495199-499684 GCF_001266775.1 Austrofundulus limnaeus | reverse complement strand
TGTCATTTGTAATCATCAAAATTAAACGAAATAAACATTTGAAATATATGAGTTTGTATGTAATGTATGAATATAATATACAAGTTTCACTTTTTAAATGGAATTACTGAAATAAATCTACTTTTTCACGATATTCTAATTTTATGACCAGCACCTGTATATGTGATTAATCAATAAAAAATGGTTTTAATGTTGGCCCTGTTTACACAGGCCAGGTTTTTCTTCTATGGCGAGCTACTATTAAACCTCCAGCCAAAGAACCTGGAGATAGAGCTGTTGGATCTTCCTGTGCAGTAGGAGCAGTGACGGCTGGTATAAGTGGGCTAGTAGGGCTAAGCCCTCCCTGGTATTCACAACAAAAATGTTAAAATAAACAATATTATAAAATTTTAATATAGTTATATACAATTTATAAATAACAACTTAAAAATAAACAAAATTTAAAAATAATAAATCTTATTTTGTGAAATTTACAAGTAAAACTGGTGCCAAACCACCTGGGAAGATCCCAGGGTCTTTCTGCAGGGCTAACTTTTCACAGCCCATTTTCATGTAATGTGTGTCCTAGTTCAGAATGATTGACAGACGTCTCGCCACGCCCCATCGGTTTGCGGCTCATTGGGGCTGATTCTGTTCAGCCCAGGATCAGCCCAAAGCCACAGGATTCAGACATTTAGGGTGGACTTACAAAAACGTGCCTCCAGTGCCAGTGTATGTGGGCGTGGTTTGATGTAGACTGACGGATACGATGTGAACAGCATTAATGTCAAGAAATTGAGGCGTTAAACAACCTAGCTACCGTAAGTCTCTTAAAACAAAAAAGTGTTTTAGACCAGAACACACCAGAAGAAGCTTAAAGTAAAAGAGCTTGGACCAGATCTGCTGGACAAGAAAAGCAGCAGAACAAAGACATAGGGAGAGTTTACACTCCATTATTTTCCAAGAACTGGATTAGCGACAGGCTAAGCTAACTGCTTTTACGAGGCTAATGGTTTGTTTTGATTCATTGCCTCATTTTTAAAGCATCAGGATCTGACCCAGCATGGATTAAAACAGGTAAGAAAAAAGCTAAAATACTTTTGTAATGCTTTTAATCATAGTAGTGCTATAATATAGTTGTGCTTTTAATCATAGTACAATATAGTTATATTGTTTTATGATTGTTAACACAGCTTTAAACAAATATAATATAACATAAGATAATACATTAGAGGTGCAACAATTTGTTGTTAATAAATTAACATGTGTATTCATAACTTCAGTTGTTTTCTATATATTGAATATTATAAAGTTCATTTGTAGTCATCTCCATACTTAATTAAATTTGTGCATTTATTTTTTTTAGGTTTGTGACATCATCTTGAGCCATTCACAAGCATCTGATCAGAGCTGCAGGCAGACAGGTTCCTGCAGGTCTCCAGTCCACCACCATGGAGGCTGCAGTGCTGAACAGGACCAAGTTAAACATTGAACAGGCTTTTATGGGATCAGGAGCTGTAGTGGTGCTGTGGAGCTCTTCATGGAGAACAATCTGCATCTTCAGAGACTGTGACTCTGCTGAAGATCTTCATCACATCTCCTCTGACCACAGCTGAATCTGAGAGGAGCTGAACACTTAAGACAATCCAGACTTTCCTCAGGTACAACATCACATCTCACTGCACTGACCATGCTCTATAAGAATCTGGTTAAAACATCCCTGAATTTAACCAGAGTCATGAAGAAATTTGATTCTCAGTAACAGAAGAGGAAAATTTATGTACTAAAAATAAAACACTACATGACATTGTAATGCTGTTTTATTATAGTCATTTGTTTAATAAATATATTGGCGTGATACAACTCAGTACGTGTTTGATTGCTTTTTGGGATACGTTGGAGTTGTAGCCCCACCTGGAGAAAATTCCACCAGCCGCCACTGAGTAGGAGGCACTGCAGCCTGCTCCCCCACACACTCACAAGAGCTTGTTCAAACAGCTAAGCCTGTGTAGGGGTCACCTAGAGTAAGAAAACAAGATTTTCTGCCTCTAAAGCAGGCTTTGGACGGTCCTGGAAAGAAGACAGGAACTCTGTTCCACCCTGAACTTTATTTAGGCCATGACAGGTCATTCTAACCGTGGAAGAAAACCTCTCTTCCTCTTAATCAGATAATGGGCAGAATAATTGCCATTGTTTGTGATTCATTTGTCATTTAAGAATGTTTATGCATTTGTTAAATCAAGATAATGCCTGTCACATGAAAAAGTAGAACAACTTCTTTTCTCTTATCGTGCCTTAAAGATTTATAGTGGTATAAAAATCACAGAGAATCTGATTACAGTGTTTTCATTGTTTTTATGCAAATCACTGTTTTTATTTTACTGTAAACACAGTAATATAATTGTGGATTTTTCTTGAGAAAATCTTTCATTTATCTAAACTAAAGAATGGTTTAGAGCTGATTATGAACAGAAATGTTACAGGTAATCATCATAAAATGTCTTTCAGTGATTTCATTCAGAGTCTCTCAGAGGATAAGTTAGTAGGTTATGATGTTTGTTTACTCAACCAATACAGCAAGAACCTTGGGTGGCGCCTGTCAAATCTTAACTTTTCTTTAACTTTTCTTTATTCTGACTCATCCTTACACCTAGAGACGAACCCAAAGTGTCCGTTCTTATAATAAAACTGGACAGCTTTGAACTCAGTACACTCTGACTTCCTGACTCAACAAGGAAGAAGCTGTTTCTCCTCTTTTAAGGAACTCAGGCTGTGAGCTGAAAAATCCAACTCAAGAGCCAAAGAGTGGATTTTTACAGCCAAGGATTCGACAAGCCTGTCGGATCCCCATATGAGGTTTCAAAACCTCAAAGCAATTATTAATTTTTCCCTTCCTTCGGGGAAGTGGTTTTATTTTGAAGGAGAAACCGGAACAGCTCGATCTTTTTCTCTCCCGGAACTGAGACAGACCCAGAAGGTTTCTGGAGAAATAACACGTTTTACTGATGGAGGTGAGCGCACCTACCAAGTTTTCTTACCTATCAGAGGTGGGCCAGTCTCGCTACTCAGAGGATATCTAAAGCTGGCAGTATGCTCGCTCGGCAGTCGACCAGTCGACGCGCCGTCACGTGGTTGTTCGGCGTTCGTTTTTGCACTGACCTTTCATAGTTCCCAAGACACACCGAGCTGAGCTGCTGGGAAACCCCTCCCGCTCCAGCATACGTCCGTCACTGCATGGGATTCCTTCCTGGGGGAGTCCAATGCAAAAAAAAAGTCCGTGGCTCTTCCACTCTACGTTGTTTATCCACAAACTGGTCCCGGATTAAGCTCCAAAGTTTTTATCAGTCAGATTCCACCGTGAAAAATGTCTGTTTTATCCCCTTTTATGAGTTTTTGACCATTGACTATCTTTAAATTGCTGCTTCCTGGTACAACAGTCAGCTGTGGAAGCGATCGCTTTGAAGCAAATGCAGCGTCTGACCGCCTTCAGCACAAACAAAACTCCCAGGAACTTCTGACCAATCACACCACACAGTTCATATGTGTTCTCATGTGGAGGGGGGTGAAAAGTTAGACCCACGGGTTGCGACAAGAAATGCTGAAATGCCGATGATGCGAACATAAGTGACGCAATTTTCGTCATAAAACTGCGACAGTTTGGCATGATTTCGGCAGTTCGGCAGCAGCATGCAGGAGCCTTAAGAAGTCATCAAAGATAAAGGGGCGGGGGTGTTTATGGTGAACCGGTCCGGTGGAAGCTGGTTTGAGAAAGAAGTGCATATCTGGTTGGCTCTCATACTTGGTAAAGTAAAAGTTAGAGCCACTAACCTTACTTTTCCTACTTTTGCTTAAAATATTTTGCCTTGCCAGAATCTAAGTTAATGTGCCAGTAAATGTTTGGTTCATTTAACATCAGAACTGACGTATTACTTTTCTATCATAAGTATTTTGAGTTGATATTGATTGAATTCGGACGCAGATTTATATCTTATTAATTCTAAAACTTGTTAAAGGAAGCTGATTACCCACAATTAAGTTGTTAACTCATGATTTGTTTAATTTATGTAAATAAACGATCGCATATTGTTTATGGATCAAATTGAACTCATCTGAGTGGTTCCACTTATTGAGTGTCTGATTCACTTCAAACAGTCAAGATAGACGAAAAATAAGAAATTCCTTGGTAAATAATTATAACCTTGTTATGAGAGATGTGGGAAACCTTATATTTCTATAAGCGTACGTCCTACACCTGCTAAAGACTTATTCCGTCTTTGACTCTCAAACTGTTTAACAGTTCAACTCAAATGGACTACTGCTTGTGTGGGATCAGTATGTAGCGATTACTTAATGAAATCAGGGCCAGCCTATTTTCATAAATGTAATCCAGGATCTTGCAAGAAATGAAATCAGATATAATGAAACACTCCTCTGATTATGAATGAGAAAAGAACTTGTGGTCTTGTCAGATTTCTCAAATAAAGTAATTTATTTTAGATATATGAC
>NW_013952428.1:486284-494132 GCF_001266775.1 Austrofundulus limnaeus | reverse complement strand
GTCTAAAAATGTTGGGAACCACTGAGGTAGAAGATGTAGCCTAGCATGAAGATGACCGTGGCTGAAACAATAGTCCAGCCTGGTCTTACCTTCTCACACAGTTCTGCTCAATTTTAGTTTCCCTTACCAGGTTAAGTCTGGTCAGTTAATTCCAAATGTTTCAACATTTTAATTTAACATTATACTCATTATGCTATAAACCCTGTGGCACAGCCTAAGATTTTATCTTTAATGGCCTTTTTATAGTGTTCATTACTTTTACTTTTGTACTTTAAGTAGTTTTAAAACCAGTACTTTTATACTTTTACTTGAGTAAAAAGCTCGAGTTGATACTTCTACTTCCAAAAAAGTATCTTTGAACCCTAGTATCTATACTTCTACTTAAGTAATGAATGTGAATACTTTTGACACCTCTGCTTGTCATCCACTTTGTTGCATTTTGCCATTGTGTATGTTCCTATGTGTTCCTGTGTCTCTCTGTTAGCAAAATATCTTATATCACTAAACCAGTGGACAGACTGAAATGACACTTTCAGAATGTAATCATTTGGATGTACATCCACAACTAATTAAACTGATTTGGAGTCAACACATTTCAAAATGGACACCACAGCTAATTGACCTTAGAAAACAAAAATAGTTCTAAACCTGTTATATTTCAGAAATTGAGCTAAAATTCGATGTGATTGTAGCCCAAAAACACATAAACCACATATTCTAATCACTGACACATTGCAGAAGATCTTTTCTTGTCAACTCTGTCTTTTAGCAAAATATCTTGTGAACCACTGGGATTGAAACTTAAATTTTTATTGACCATTATTTAACCAAGCAAATCCCACTGGGATCTCAAAGGAGGCCTGGGCCTAAAGGCAACCTATTGTGCATGTTTTTGGCCTGTGGGAAACCCCATGCAAGCACAAGGAGACCAAGCAAACTTTGCACAAAAAGACCCCAGGTTCGAACCCAGGACCTTCTTGCTGTGAGGCATCAGTGCCAACCACTGATCCATTGTGTTGCCAAAAACTCATATTCCACATATATAAAACCCATTATCTTTAGAAATAAACTCAATTTGAGATGGCTACCACAGCCTATTAACCTTAGAAAAAAAACAGCTCTTAACTGTCAATTTTGCAGGAACAATGATCAAATTTGGTGTGTTATTATCCCAGAGATATATCTAATGCATATTTTAAGCACCAACAGACCTCGCATAACAATATTTTCAAAGTTTGACCACGATTTCTCTGTTTCTTCTCATCAGAAGATGATCTTAGTCTAAAACTAAAGGTGATATGTATTCATCCGTGGAAAGCCCATCCATTTAAAAAAAGAAAAAAGTAAATGATACTTTATTTATACTTGTTTTAACTAGAGATCGACCAATACAGGTTTTTGAAGGCCGATACCGATTTTTTTTACATCAGTCTAACCGATACGCCGATACGTGCAGCCGATTTTTTTGGGGGGGCAGATTCTTGAAGCCGATACAGCCTTTTCTTCCTCCATTAACATGATAAAAATAAGAATGATAACAAATGTTACACAGGTCTCAATTAAATAAAACAAACAAACAAAAGAAAGAAAGAAAAAAAAGCTTATTAACAGAGCCTTGTCTGGTGCAGGCTGTATGAAGTGCTGCCACACAGGATTTCTAATTTCAGCCCTTAAAGAAACTTTAAAAATAAATAAATTCATGATTTATTTTATTTAGTGCTAAATATTCTGTTTTATTTGTATATTAATCAGATTAATATATTTTTCACATAAAATAAAAAGACAATGTTTTAATATCCCAGCATTTTTGATGCAAAAACAGCAACATGCCTCAAAAAAAACTGTCAAGAGGAACACAGAGAAAAAGGAGAGAGACACACACACATACAGCTTGCTATCTTTGTGAGGACTTCACACATACACAGACACACAGCACTCACAGTCTGCCTCAGCCTACGCCCGTTTTTTACACCGGGCAAAAAAATGCATTTAAACCAGCTGACATTAACTTTAGATCACAGTTTGAAATGTACACCGAAGAAAACCTGCATCACGACTTTTATACTGCAGTCAGAGCTAACGTGATCTGAGCAGCATCTGTCTGGTTCACATGGTGGACAGCAGCTCTTTACTCGCTCTTATGAACGTAACAGCGAGAAAAGACCGAGAGCTTTTTTATTTTAATCCAGCATGGAGAAGAATAGAGGTTGTCTTCTATTCCTCCGGTGAGCAGTTCCAGCATTTTTTAAAAAACAAAACCAACGTGGACACGCTAATTACAGCCGAGCAGGCAGGGAGGGGGTGAAAGTCAAAGTGAAACTAAAAACATGGCGCTCCCGTTCGAAAGTGAAACTTAACACACAGTTCTCTCCTCCTCATATTCCGACACAGAGGGCAGAAACAGCTAAATTAGACAGTTAAAACACATTACAAGTTCATAACTCACCTTTATTGTTGTTGTAACTCACATGCGCTCGCGTGACCCAAAGAATGGATCGGCCGAACGGACGGCCGTATCAGCCGATACCTGATACAAGGAAAAAAACGCAAATATCGGCCAAAAATATCATCCGGCTGATGTATCGGTTGTCCCCTAGTTTTAACCTCTCAGTTCCTTCAGTTTCATGACTGACTTTCTAAAACAAAACCTGTCTTTCTTATGTGTATGTATATTCTTGTTGCTTTCATTTGAAACCTACAGTAATTTTTCAGATATTTTCTAAAATTTCTTGCCAGGTTGCTTCTTGTGTAGTTAATTCACAGAAGGTGCTTTGTGTCCAGTGGTTGTCTAATATTATTTTGATCAGCCTTTTCTAATGGTTTTTGAGGCAGATATCCTGCAGTATCAGCTTTGTTGTCTGCTCTCTGCAGGTCCTGGTAGGCAACATCCATTAACTGTGGCCAAGGGGGTCAGGGAAGACCTGTGGGCCAGCTCCAGCTTCAATGTGTCCATTCACGCAGGCATCCGATCCTCAAACTGGAAGCTGCTGACGGGATACCCTGGTCAGTATCCTCCATTAGATGGAATGACATGTTCAGTCTAAGAGACAGACTCAGAAAATCATGTATTCACACTCATCAGGGTTCCTGCAGATCCTTAAAAAGTCTTAAAAGGCATTGAATTCATCAATCCAAAAATAAGGCCTTAATTATCCTTAAAATGTCTTAAATCAATCTTTCAGTCTTAAAAATGTTAACACGTTATAAGTAGGATACGTAATTTGTCTCAAATATTAAAATAAACGGTAATGTTTTTTTATTTTTTTAATAATTTACTGAACCTCTCTTGCAACTACTTGTTATGTGTTAAAACTAGATACCGCATAGCGGTAACATAATGACCCCCGCACACACAAATGCACCAGAACTCAGAAGTCTTTATTCTTAATAAATGTCATGCTACTAGATGCTTTCCAAAATTGTAGTGGTTTGGTTGGGGGTCGGGGATGTGTTGGTTGACCTCATGGATGGTCTCTCATCAGAGCTAAACAACAAAGGAAATCTGAAGCTCATATGTTTAATAGTTTTTGAGCTATAACCATTTTTGTATGTCCAGATACCCCTTTTTCAGAAAATTGGGGGGGTGGGCACTGATTGGTGGGCTTAATGGATAAAGTTTCATCAGAGCTAAACAACCAAAAAAAAATCTTAAGCTTCTATGGTGAACAGTTTATGAGTTATAAGCATTTTTGCATGTCCAGACACCCATTTTTCAGAAAATTGGGGGTCCGGGGGCGTGGGGGGCACTGATTGGTGGGCCATATGGATAGAGCTTCATCAGAGCTAAAGAACAAAAGAAATCTGAAGCTCCTATGTTGAACAGTTTCTGAGTTATAAGCATTTTTGCAGGTCCTGACACCCCATTTTTGAAAGGAGCCCCCTTCTCAAATATGGGGTGTTTTGTAAAACCGTTGGCTGGTGCAGTGTAGGTCAGACTCATCTACAGCCCTAACAAATTTCATGTTGATCGGTGCAGTCATTTTTGTGCTACGGTTGACCAAAAATCACTGAATAAAAAAACAACAATAAACAGTACGAAAACAATTTTCAGATAAATCAGGGGTCCGGGGGATGGGGGGCACTGATTGATGGGCCTGATGGATAGAGCTTCATCAGAGCTAAACAACAAAAGAAATCTGAAGCTTTTATGTTGAAGCGTTTCTGAGTTATAAGCGATTTTGCATGTCCTGACACCCCCTCTTTGAAAGGAGCCCCCTCCTCAAATATGGGGTCTATCGTAAAACTGTTGGCTGGAGCAGTGTAGGTCTGACTCTTCTACACTCCTGCCAAACTTCATGTTGATCGGTGCAGCTGTTTTTGTGCTACGGTTATATGACTCCTGCTTACGCTTCACGTGTGGGGGTCATAATAAACATTTGTGTAAAATTGTTGCTAACTGGGGATTTTTTTTACATTTGTGTTTATTGTGAAGTTGGGTCTAAATTTCATTGGAATCAAAAAAGTCTTAAGAAGCCTTAAATTTAAGCAATCGGGGAGCGCACAGCTCTGCTAGGACCCTAGCGGTGTTTACCTTACTATTGTCCAGTGAAGGCGCCCCGTCCTGTCAACAGAACCGAGCACCCTGCCTACAAAAATTAACTCTGCCGCAGCTCCTTAAATCTATCCATGTTGTTCGGACGCACAATGGCCAGCTTCTTGGAAGTGGAATCATTGAAACAAAATGACATCTTTACTGTTGAGGGATTTTCTGCATAAATAAACATTCCCTCAAACTTCTGACCAGTCACAGAATACTTTGCTCATATTTCTGTGAGAAAAAGTTCGACTTGTGTCTCATGTCAAAAAGAGGCAGGCAAAAGTACTCTCACAACAAAGTATAGCAGTTTTTGTCAAGCAACTACATCGAGAGCCAATTTTGCTGCTTCGAATGGAGGATGAGATGACCTTTAATCAGAGTGAAATCTTGTGAAATCACATGATTGATCATAAAGTCATTTTCAGGGCTATACTTTTGACATTTCTCAACGAAAGATAATCTTAGTCTAAAGCTCAGGTAATATGTATATTCAAGTAACGCTAAACCTTTATTTTTATATCCTTATAAATATAACAAAGTAAATACACAATCTGTTTATTTTTTTCCCGCCACTGTTCTGTCTCTTGTGCTTTTCCACCCTCAGGTTGTGATGTTTGGTTCCCACGGCCCGGTTCCAACAGTTCTGAGGCCAGCGCGTTTCCAGCAGACCCATTAAAGCCTGTGATGCTGTTCGATGTAGAAAAGGATCCTGAAGAGAAATATGAGGTGTCAGATAAGTTTCCCAAAGTTGTTGAGTACCTCCTCAGCAGACTCCAGAAACACCAGAAAACTGCGTTACCCATAAACTATCCTGATGATGACCCCAGATGTGACCCAGGCCCTTCTGGAGCCTGGGGGCCTTGGGCCTAAGTGGAGACCCCAGTGAATGGCTGCAGGGATGTATGAAGAAGAATCGAACAAGAATCTTATGAAAATTGTTTGCACTTCCTTTACAGGGGAAAATTTAAACGGGGAACCGTTTTAAATCACTGTGGGGGGAAAAAACTTTAGTTTTTGATGTTTAGAACAAAATTAGTATCAAAGGTTTTTTATGTTTTACACCACCTGATGATGCTTTCCTTGTTCAGAATCAGAAGCGTTTTATTGTCATTCACACACTACATCAAGATGCAGTCCAGGAGGAAATGCAGTTTAGAACATCCGTCCGGAGAAACACACACACATGACAAACATGGGGGAAGGATTGTCCAGGATCTTTCGCAACTTAGTGCGCTTACCTTTGCAATTTAGAATACACACACACATAGGAAGGATGAGTTAAAAAAAGAGATTTGATCTTGTGTTTTATACAGAAAAACACACAAGCATATGCTCCAAAAACTACTCTTTGCGAAAGTGCAGTCAGTTAGGGAGGGGAGGGGAGTGGGGGGTCAAAATATATGGTATGGGGAGGGGTGCAGAGGAGCCGGTGAGATACAGGACAGACTTCGTGCCGGAACCAACAGAAGACCTACAGAGTCCAACCAGCTGTTTACAGTCAAAGCTCAGGTCACCAGAGTTCAGTTCTTTGTCTCCACACAACACGGCCTTCAAACCAGTCCAGACACAGGTGTAGGGGTCACCTCGAGTGAAGAAACAGGAGTTACTGCCTCAAAGCAGGTCTCAGAAAGGCCTGGCCGAAGGCAGGAACACTGAACTCTATCTTAGGCCATGACAGGTCATTTCAACCTACAGGAGGACTTCAGTTCTCTTAATCATATTAGACAGAAACAATCTTTGCTGTTCGTGATTCATTTATTGTTTAACTAAGAATGTTTATGCATTTGTTCATCATAATAATGACATGTCACAAAGAAGATGCAATCACTTCTATTCTTTTATCGTGCCTAAAAGATTAATTAATGGTATAAAATCACAGAAAATCATCACTATGTTTTCATTGTGTTTTTATATAAATCACTGTGTTATTTTACTGGAAACATCATTAATATAATTTTGAGTTTTCTTAAGAAAATCTTACATTTATCTGGACACCAAGTTCAGACTGATTATTTAAACAGAAATGTTAATTAATCATCATAAATGTTTTACAGTGATTTCCCTTAGAATCTATCAGAAAGAAGCTAAGAAGATATTATCAAATGTCTGTTAAAACAGTTACAGAATGTGACCTTGCACTGGCGCCTGGCAAAGTCTTATCTCTCTTTTCTTTTTCTGACTCATGCTAAACGCCTCAGGGCGGATCCAAGGCGTCCGACTCTCTGTACTAACACGGACGTCTTGGACAGACGGAAGAGTCTTCTTCCTGTATGCCGAAACGGGAAGATCGGCTTCTTCTCTCCGGAGAACAGCCGGGCCGCAGGTCTGACTCAGGAGCCAATTCGAGTAGGCTTGCCGGCCAGGACAGAAGCAAGCCGCCTTCTGTCCACCAGAGACATACGTCTCTTCAGTGTTTTCAACTCCCGATGGGAGAACTTTTATTTTGAAGGACGACCGGAACTGTTCAGCTGGAATCTTTCTAGCCGGGGCTGAAACAGACGAAAAGCCACCTGAAAACACCTTTACGCCAAGGACCAGCAGGTACAAGCTTCCTGGATGGTCGTGGCGAGACAGTTCATACCAGGTTTGCCTTAAGAAAACATCCCCAGGTAAAACTGACGTGTTCGTGGTGACGTGTCAAGTTGAAGTCTGAGCGCAGAGAGGACGTGCTGATCCGGTTGTCACTTACACCTTACCAGAATAAAAGCAGAAACACTAATCCCTAATTTTCATCATCTTTTCTTACCCTTTCCTTTGCCAACCCTAAGTGAAAGTGCCAGTAAATTGTTTAGTTTTAACATCAGAACTGACATTTATTGTTCTATATAAGCAATCTGAGTTAATGTGAAAGAAAAGTCGGACGCGGGTTTTTATCTCATTTTAACTTGGACGCTGTTATAGGAAATCCACAATCAGGTGTAAACTATGATTTGTTCAAGTTGTGTAAATAAATGATTGCATAATATTTTATGAATCAATTTGAACTCGTCTGACGTTCCCTTATTGTGTCACACTTCACTTTGTACAGACAAATATTAAAGTAATGAGAAAAAACCTTGGTAAAATTTCCTCTCATGACTTTGTTATGAGAAGATGTAGGGGGACCTATTTTACATAAGTCATTTCCCTTACACAGGAGCGAGTTGGGGTGGTAGGGGGGATCAAGGTTTCCCTCTCACGAGTCATTCCAGGGAGGTGTTTATCAGCCTGTAACGTAAGGTTATACAGTGGTTTGCAAAAGTATTCATACCCCTTGAACTTTTCCATATTTTGTCACATTACAACCACAAACATAAATATATTTCACTGGA
>NW_013952428.1:476477-478649 GCF_001266775.1 Austrofundulus limnaeus | reverse complement strand
ACGTCAAGCACTTGACCAAACAGTCCTGTAGGCGTATCGGTTTGTCCAAGTAGGCCGCTCTGTCCTTGTCGGGAACGTCTGAGAGCGTTAGCCACAGGTGCCTCTGCGCCACCACAGTAGAAGCCATTCCTTTCCCCAGAGCCAGTGCTGCACAGCGGGACACACACAGGATGTGGTCTGACGCCAGTCTGATCTCTTTCAGCAGGAGTGAAAGGGGGTTTTCCTGCGGCATCTGAGCTGCCAGTTCAGCCAAGGCCATGGCCTGGTAGGTCTGAAGCATGGTGACGGAGCTCAGCGCACGGGCGGTGTTACCTTGGCTTTATAGATTTTCTCCAGCTGTGCCAAAGAGAATCTGCAGGGCTTGTAAGGGAGCAGGGTGGGTCCGCTCACACCCTGGATGTGAGACGGAGCCAAATAAGCGGCTAAAGAAGGCTCCATCGGAGGGATGTCCACCAGGCCTGCTTGGTCTGCCCCTTCCACGTCCAAGTACTGACCCTGTCTGGGCACGAAGGTGTGGATGGACAACGGTTTGCTCTAGGAAGACGTCAGCTCCGACACAAAGTCCGGAAACATAGGCAGACGGTGCTTCACATCAGCCGGTTCAGACGGGAGATAAAACCCTGCGAACCTCGACGGCTTTTGAGCAGGTGGGGGGTCGGGCCACTGTACCTCCAGTTTAGCAGCAGCTCGGCGGCACAGGGACAAGTAGGACGAAACCTGGTCCACCCTCGCAGCAGCGGGGTTGAAGTGAGCTGGGCTAGGCTCCTTGTCGTCTTCGGACAGACTGAGAACCTCCTGCTCCATCTGCAGAACATCGTCCTCCTCTTGGTTTAGATCCAGTAGAAACTGGGTCTCGCCCCACTCGATGTCGGGTGAGGCCACCTCGTGCTCCATCTGGTCCACCCAGCTAGCAGCAGGGGCTTCGACCGCCGAATCCTCGTCTTCGTCGGACTGAGTAATCTGGCTGGATTCGGAGAGCAGCGGGTCTTGTCGGACAACAGCAGTTTCCCTCAGCATTTTCTCCAGGAATTTCACTCTCCTCTCCAGTGTCAGACACGAAAGTCCGGCACAGGCCCGGCAGGACTCAGGCTCCACAAGCGCCCGTCAAGCGTGAATGATTCCTAGGCAGACTGGGCAGGCCTCATGCTGGTCCTTCTCATGAAGCTTAAGGCCGCACCCCTGAGGACAGGGGCGAACAGAAGACTTTGGCTTCTTCGAAGGTGGTTTTGTGCTCATRGTGAACCACAAAACAGATTTTCAGCAGAAAATAAAGGTCACTTAAGTTGCGTCGAGCGGCAGACACACGAACCAGCAGGTAACGTGGTTAGCACCAGTAAAGCTAGCCTAAGAACCTTCTAGAAGCTGAGCTAACTAGCAGCAGCTATTTGAGCTCAGGTTTAGAGGTGACTATCGCGAGGTGCAGGGCGATAGAACTGAGTAATGACGCTGGTGACTCCGAACTTATAAGGGTGAAGGCGGAGCCTGTCACCTGACGTTCAACGTCACCGGTCTAAAGATGTGATTAGAGGTGGCTTCAGCCAGGTGCGCGAGGGCGCGCGTGTCCCATTTACAACTGTGTGTTGTACTGAGTGAAATGACTAAAAAGGAACCAAGGTCATAGCTGTGGGAATCCAATGATAAGTCTATAATTCTTTGGGGCAAGCAGCAGCCTCTCTTCCACTGCTTTAAAGTCTTAACTGTGCAATGTGCAGATATTTCACAAGTCTCCAATAGGGCAATGGTTAGAGTGTTGGACCAGAGAGCGGGAGACTAGGGTTCGAGATCGACACAGACACAAACAACTTATTTATTTTCGTTCGTTATGAATCTCATGTACCTCTATTGTTTACCTTTAGCCTATATGTTCGAGTTTCTGAGGTATTTTGACCGCTGCTGCTCCCATTACCTGCCCTGGTAACAGCATGCAGAGTGAGCACAGAGCTCTGACACAGGAGGAGGAGGAGAAAAAAAAAGCTGCGACCGACTCTGCCTCTGGGTCTGACTCAGAGTCTCATATATACGGTTGTACAACGGAGCTTCTGCTATTACTAGCCATGCTAACGTAAATGCTGGCTTTGGAGGGCGGAGTTAATGTCAACAGATTTTTTGGAAGGCATTACCAACAGAGCTCATTAACATAAACAGCTCTTCTGAACAGAAGTCAGAGCAGGC
>NW_013952428.1:469778-474811 GCF_001266775.1 Austrofundulus limnaeus | reverse complement strand
TACAATAATAAGGTCATTCCAAAGTGCAACTTGTTGGCTTTCAGGAACACTCAAAGAAATGAAGAGAAAACATTGTAGAAGTCAGTGAATGTACTTTTATTGACCAAGCACGGGAAAAAATATGGAATCACTCAATTCTGAGGAAATAAATATGGAATCACTCAATTCTGAGGAAAAAAGTATGGAATCATGAAAAACAGATAAACTAAAGGCCATTCAAAATTCATCACTAGTATTTAGTTGCACCACCTTTGGCTTTTYTYARGGCTTGCAGTCTCTGAGGCATGGACTTGATGAGTGACGAACAGTATTCTTCATCGATTTGGTACCAGCTGTCTTTGATAGCAGTTGCATATTTCTCCAAGGAATGCCTTCACTGTTTTTGCCCTATGGAAAATGATTTCATCACCTTCAAACATCTGTTCAATTGAAGGGATGAGAAAAATGTCCAAAATGTCAATGTAAACTTGTGCATTGATAGAAGAATGAAGCATCTCCCCAGTGCCTTTGCCTGACATGCAGCCCCATATCACCAAGGACTGTGGACATTTGGTTGTTTTCTTCAGGCAGTCCTCTTCATAAATCTCACTGGAACGGCACCAAACTAAAGTTCCAGCATCATCACCTTGTCCAATGCAGATTCTTGACTCATCACTGAAGATAACTTTCATCCAGTCATCCACAGTCCATGATTGCCTCTCCTTAGCCCATTGCAGTCTTGTTCTTTTTTGTTTAGGTGTCAATGATGGTTTTCTTTTAGCTTTCCTCTATTGAAATCCCATTTCTTTTAGGTAGTTTCTTACGGTTCGGTCACATAGGATCACTGAGGAGACTAAGGAAGTTTGGCATGTCAACAAGGATCCTCAGGAACGTTTTCAGCTGTGCTGTAGAGAGCATCCTGACCTGCTGCATCACAGCCTGGTACAACAGTACCACCATTATGGACCGCAAACGTCTGCAGAGAGTGGTAAAAACTGCAGAGAAGATCACAGGGACTTCACTGCCCTCTCTGCAGAGCATCTACCACTGCAGGGCCCACAGAAGAGCAGCCTCAATCATCAAAGACCCAACCCACCCCCAGCATGGACTGTTTACACCTTTGCCCTCCAGCCGGAGGTACAGCAGTGTGACATGTAGAACCTCCAGATACAATAACTCGTTTTTCCCAAGTGCCATCAGACTTCTAAAAAACTGAACGTGACATTCTTCTGACTATTACTGCACATGTGCACATTTCAGACCTGTTGCACATTTTCACATTACACTTTAAAACAAATTGTACAGTTCCCTTCTTGTTGTCATTATTATATTGTTCCCTTCCAATGTTATTATCCATAGTTTAGTCTCCTCTTTTATCTAATCAACATTGTTTGTGTCCTTTCGGTGATGATTCGTTTCTTTTGTTAATATGTTATTTCTTGGCATTCAAAATGGACGACAAAGTGAGAATTTCATTGCTCAGGGAAACATGTTTTCATCTGTGCATATGTCAATAAACACTGAATATTGAATACATTGGCTCCAGCTTCCTCCCATTCATGCTTCATCTGTTTAGTTGTACTTTTTTGGTTTTCAAGACAAATGGCCTTAAGTTGTTTGTCTTGATGCTTTGATGTCTTTCTTGGTCTACCAGTATTCTTAGCTTTAACAACCAGTCCATGCTGTTTGTGTTTGGTCCATACCTTGGATACAGCTGACTGTGAACAGCCCACATCTTTAGCAACCGTGCATGAATTACCTTCTTCAAGAAGTTTCACAATCCTCTCTTTTGTTTCAAGAGACATTTCTCTAGTTGGAGCCATGGTTCTGTCCACTCCACTTCGTCCAGCAGCCCTCCAAGGTGTTCTTCTTCTTCTTCTTTTGAATTTTATTGGCGGCTGGCAACCAACTGCATTTACCGCCACCTACCAGACTGGAGAAGGGTCGTCAGTGATCTTAGAGGGAACTTAACACACCTCAATGATGTGTATGATGTGCAAATTCACATCCTAACACTCTCCAAAGTGTCATGACTGCAGGTGTTTTTAACTGCAAACTAACGAGCAGATCTAATCTGAGGCAGGTGTCCATTTAGGGAAAGGAAATTGACTGGGTGTGTCCTTATTTTCTACCTCCAATTTGAGTGATTCCATACTTTTTTCTCAGAATTGAGTGATTCCATTTTTTCCCTGTGTTTGGTCAATAAAAGTAACATTCACTGACTTCCACAATGTTTTGTCTTCATTTCTTTGAGTGTTCATTAAAGCCAACAAGTTGCACTTTGGAATGACCTTATTATTGTATCATGTTTTTGATCTGWGTTTGTTTTACAGAATGAAATGTCTGAATGCTCATCCAAGACTGGTGATCCCATACTTTTTGCCAGGGCTTGTACATTGTGCATGGCATTTTGTCATGTCACATAAAATTGCTCAATTGCTCATGGTGACTTTAGTTTAAACTTTACCATGGCAATGGGTGGTTTTATTAATACAAAAACCACCAGTCCTTTATTTTCTAATTTATTTATCATTAAATTTTAGATCAGAACTCCCTGATTAATTTATTAGGAAACAGACCGCCCTTATGTTCTGCCCACGGCACACATGTGATGCCAAATATTTGATCTACTTTTTATTTAATATTTTCAGAATTATAATTATAACACTCTGCTTCTATAAAAATTGTTGCATTTTTTTAAAAAGAGCTGAAGTGAATGTTAGGTGAATCTGAAACCCAGACTTTGTGAATACTAGAAGGCCACATGAATATTTCATATTTCTGAGAAATAACCTCTGAAGCTGAGGTTATAAATTTGTCATCCGCCTCTTCTGTTAGTTTGCTTTACAATCAAAGCACTGATTTTCAAGATGGGGAAGAGTTTTGTTTAATTAAATGCTGCCATTTGTGTTACCCAGGAGCTGACAGTTTCTCAGCTTGTCTGCAGACCACTTTAGCACTTCTAATACCGCGTCTGCGGCGAGGTGCCCCTCCCTGCAAAGTTTCGCCGTTCCACACAGTGTTATTATGAGCTGCTAACCCTGGTGGTGTCACAACTCATCATCTCCTCTTGCTTTGTGGGTTTTTTGTGTCTGTCACCCTCGAGCCAGCACCGTGACTCTGTGTGCCTCTGAAGTAATTCTGATGAATCAACACTGCGACTCGGTACCTCTGACGTCGCCCCCACTCTTTTGTTTTCATAGCCATGACAAAGCTTTGTGAGCCCCCAGCCTGTGTTAAAATATGACAGCCACTGTGATATTTTCAGAGGGAGCAGCTCATGGGGGACACCCTAACTAACGACTGCTATCTTTGATTCCCCTCTCAGTTACGCCCGCGAGGAGAGAGTGGAAAGACTGGAATTCTAAACAGGATGGTTTCTGAATCTGGGTATGGTTTTCAGTCTTTGGTTTAGCAATTTTAAAACTAAATAGCAAAAAAAAAAAAAGCCTTTTTTAACCTAAATGTAAAAATGTGAATTCAAACTGATTAAAAATATAGTGTTTGATTTTTGATTCTCCTACCTACATTCAAAATGTACCAAAAATGAAAGAAGTCGTCAAAGAAGAAGAGTTTATATTGGCTGGAAGACTGCTTAAAAATGTAAATCTTTCCTAAAGATATTGGCAATGGCTGCACTCAAAACCTATTCTGACTTTGATTATAAAGCTTTTTGAGAGTGGAAAAACACTCTGAAATCAGCAGTACTGTGTGTTATCATAGAGCTCCACATTACTCTGTTATGTCCGATTCCACCAGAAAGGCTCAAATGGTGCACTAACAAAACCTTGATTAAAATACATATATGTATAATTTTATTTATTTATTTATTTATTTTTCATTTTATTTTGAAACAGAAAAACCATAGAATGACACATACACAGATTTTTCTGCCTCTGAAAACAGATTAAAACCATTTGAACCATTTTGCAGCAGGAAGGTGCTGCTGATCCACGGGTCTTGTCAGAGGAAGAGTCGACAGCTCATCACTTTTTGTGAAAATTCAAACGCTTCATAAATTTTCACATCGAGTGGACAAAAAACACACCGTTACAAAGTATGTAACTGATTTATAAAATGATAACTTTTAGTTAAGAGAAGTTGGTAGGGGTGCTACCCCAAAGGTTATCAGATGGATCTACACGGCCATAGTCCGCCCCATGTTATGCTATGCTGCTTTAGTGTGGTGGGTTCGAGTCCATGTTGGGGTGGCAAGAGTGATGCTCAACCATGTGCAACGAATGTCCTGACTGAGCATCACAGGTTCTATCAGAACACCCACAGCAGCCATGGAAGTCCTACTGGACCTGGCTCCACTAGATTTACATATCTTAGGGGAGGCCGCATCCAGTGCAGTAAGGCTACACCAGTCCGGTAGGTGGAAAAGCCTATCTGACTCACATTACACTAGAATCTGGGACTGGGCAGTTGCTGCTGTTCCAGTAACTGCAGGACTTGGAGACAGAATGGTCAGAAAATACAATTTTGAGCCAAGTTTTAAGACAGAGATAGAAGACAGGTCTGACTGGATTAACCTCTCTACGACAGACATGTCTCCCAATCATTTCTACTGTTTTACAGATGGATCCCTTCTGAACGGGTCAGTAGGTGCAGGGGTGCTTATTTTGCACAACCATAGTAAGAGAGAGCAGAAATACCGACTAGGTTGTTTTGCAACTGTATCTCAAGCTGAGATATATGCAATCCACCAGTGTGTGGCATCTCTCAAAGACCTTCAGTGTACACAAAAGGAAATATTCATCCTAACAAATAGTCAAGCTGCTATTAGAGCTCTCCGAGGGCCACACTTTATGTCATTATTGGCTTGGGAGTGTGCCGACGCAGTCAACCAACTGGGGAGAGATAACAGTGTTACTGTTAAATGGGTACCAGGACATACTGGCATTTATGGTAACGAGAGAGCTGACTACCTCGCAAAAGCTGGCAGTCAGGCTCACTTCAAAGGACCTGGGGTCCGATTTACAGCAGGTAAAATAAGTATTGAGCACGTCAACATTTTTCTCAGTAAATATATTACTAGAGGTGCTAATGAC
>NW_013952428.1:454239-467010 GCF_001266775.1 Austrofundulus limnaeus | reverse complement strand
CTGACTGATTTAAATACATCTTAACATTCATGAGGTACTTTACATTGACTATTTATGGTTGAGTGTGGGCGTGTAGAGGGTAGAACCTGAGGCGGGACCTCATGCGCAAACTCTGATTTGCGGCTGTGATTTATAAAGGAAAGATGCGCAGAAAAATGCGCACGCATGGTTTTATAAATCTGATTTTTTTTTTTTTGGCGTACGCCATTTCCGCCTTTTAGTATGGTTTCCACACAATCCTTTATAAATCTGACCCCAGAGCCTGTTGTAGGTACCTCAACAACAGTCTGCAGGACTGCCCTACAGGCCTGGATTAGACGTCAACACTCAATCCGCTGGAGGGAGCTGACGGACTGTAAATAGGCACGGGAACTGATTAACGGCCCAAATCTAAGATTTGGGAAAGCTCTCATCTCCCTGTCAAGGAAAACTCTAAGTACACTGGTTGGAGTCCTAACTGGGGACAATCTGCTCAACCGCCACAAAATGGTGATGGGACCCCATGACAATGGTCTGTGTGATGCCTGTGGCATTGAATTAGAGACCTCTTTGCACTACTTAGGACACTGATTGTCTATGAGTGGTCAAAGGAAAAGAATTCTTGGGGACCCCTTTATGGATCCTGAGAAGCTCAGAAGACTGAGTGTTTCTAAACTTGTCCTTCATCCAATGGACGAGAAGGTTTGAATGAAGACCACTGTCTTTTTGGGGAGAGCAATGGGCCCACCACTTAGGAGGCCTCCGCTCATATGGATTTTATATTCATCCCCACTCACCATAACCATAACCATAGTTAAGAGAAAATATAAATCAAAAACATAAAGAACATTATTATTTTGTTTATTATCTTGATTAAAGAAAATAAAATAAAATAAAATGTCTCAGCTCTTTAAGCAAACGTTATGACTTTAACTCGAACAGAGTTCTGTCTCTTTGAAGGAGGCCTTCTGAGGTCAGGGTCAAAGACAGGTGGAATGTTTATTCCACCCCTAGGTGACCACTACATATGTTAACTTTAGCTTTTTGCTCCTCTATCAGCTAAAATTTTACTTCTTTCTGCGATTCTTCTGCATTTTAATGCTTAGTTATACTTTTTCTGCCAATTTATGCTGTTTATGCTTCGTACAGTTGCATTCTGCAATATTCAGCTTTTTGCTATAATTTTTGCTAAAGTTTAGCTGTTATTAGCTAAAGTTAGTTCAAATTACTTAAATTTGGACAATTTTTGATATATTGAGCTAAAAATTATTATACCGGTAGCTGAGACTTAGCTCTATCATAAATTGCAGCCAAAATAAAAAAGGGGGAGTCGTCCTGGAACCAGAAGGTTGCTGGTTCGATCCCCCGTCCAGCCGTCTCAGTCGTTGTGTCCTTAGGTAAGACACTTCACCCACCTTGCCTACTGATGGTGGTCAGAGGGTCCGGTGGCGCCGATGCATGGCAGCCCCACCTCTGTCAGTGCGCCCCAGGGCAGCTGTGGCCACAGTGTAGTTTGCCATCATCAGTGTGTGAATGTGAGTGTGAATGGGTGAATGTCTGTTAGTGTAAAGCGCTTTGGGGTCCGGAGGGACTTGAAAAGCGCTCTATAAGTTCAGTACCATTTACCATTTACCATAAAAGTCCAAGGTGGCCACCAAAGCTATTTTTAAAGGCCTTTTACTCAGTCAATGTTTGACATATTGACATAAAAACTTATGTACTGGTAGCTAAGAGCAAGCTCTATAACATGTTGAAGTCTCAAGAAAATTCAACAATTGTAACCAAAGCTATTTCGGCTACTTTTTTCCCCATTGGAAATGAATGGAGCTTTATTCAGCATCCTTAAATTTGTTCATAATGTTTCTAAATCTTTACAGAACCTTACACATTATGTTCTGGTTTTGCTTCTATTAAATTCCTGTGACAATTTTAGCTACTTTCATGCTAGTTTTAGATTTTTTTTTAGATATTTCAGCTAAAATTCTACTTCCTTCTGCTATTCTGCTTTTTAAATTTATTTGTGCTTCTTTCTGCTAATTTGAGTTATTTATACTTCGTACGGTTGCTTTCTGCTAAATTCAGCTATTTTAGCCTTAAGCTTTTAGCCTTTTATGCTATTTCAGCTATATTTTTGCTCCTTTTTACAGTTTTTCTGCATTTTTTCAGCTTCTTTCAGCTTTTCAAATTTAACTTGCAATAATACTTTTGCTAAACATGTTCAGCTCAGTTTCAACTTCTTCAGCACCGTTCAGCTTATGTTTTCAGCAACAGGCATTCACACTAGCATTTTCACAGGAAATGCAATTTCTCTAGTTGATAATATCTACCCATCTATTTCTCACTGCCATTCAACTGTGCTGCTTTAAAGGTAGCCTAAAAACCAGACCCTGTCCTTCGCTTTGCTTCATACGGTCTGGACTCTCGACTATAGAGAAGTGATTCTTGCTGGAGGCGTGGCCTCTGCTGAAGTTTAAAATGATTGGATCGGTTGGCCGCAACGTATGCGTGCCAGCTCCGCTGTGAAGGAGGCTAAGCTAATAAGCTAACTGGAAGTCACGTGCGCTGTATAAAACCCTACTGAGAGGAGAAAAGTACTGAGCCGAAAGAGACGACTGCAAATGAGAGCTGCTGCTTTGTCAGACAAATTTATTTTAATTTGGAAGTCTTATCAACACAGACTGGCTTCATTCACTTCCTCCACTGCCGTATGCTAAATTAACTAGCAGACACTGCAGAAAATCGACATTCTGCTCTCTGATTGACCCGAATGAAATGCTCCCAAAGAAATCTTTGTCTGTGGGAGAAATCTCAGACGGGGCAGTGAAGGGGAACTAAAATTGAGCGGAATTGCGTAGGAAGGCAAAGACCAGGCTAGCTTAAAGGATGTAAAAAGCAAGAACCTTCAGCCGTCTCTCAATGGTTATCCACTCGCAACAGATCTCCTCAGTTGTTGCATCATCATGCTTGCACTCCCATTATCTATTTCCCTCAATTGACCAGACTCTGGAGTCTGTGTTTCTGCTAGCCTTGTTTGGCTCCCTACGGTGCTCAGATTTCACCCCATCCTTGACCATGCATAATCCTTCTTTTCATCCATGCCTTTCAGTTACACTATATTGCCAATAGTATTTGCTCACCCATCCAAATCCAACATGCAAGGTTCATAAAGATATGGATGATTGTGCAGGTCAGTCAAATTCATCCACGCCAGACTCTGAGTCCTGACCTCAACCTGATAGAACACCTTTGGGATGAATTAGAGTAGAGACTGAGAGCCAGGCCTTCTGTCCAACGTCAGTTTGTGACCTCACAAATGTGCTTCTGGAAAAATGGTCAAAAATCCCCCTAAACACACTCCTTAACTTTGTGGACAGCCTTCCCAGAAGATTTGAAGCTGTTCTAGCTGCAAAGGGTCGACCAACGTCATATGGATTAGGAATGGGATGTCACTTAAGCTCATATGCAAGTCAAGGCAGGTGAGAGAATACTTTTGGGAATATAGTGTGTCTCCCTTCATAGTCATGAATTACATCTCCACTCTGCGGAGAAGTAAAGCTGACCAGCTTGCTGTCTGTTTTCTAGTCCGTCTCTTCCATCTCAACTCTTATCTTAGCCCATTTGAACCAATCTCTAACTATGTTCTGTCCAGACTAGCAGCAAACTCTTCACCTCTAGATCACCAAAAGAGCGGCCTGCAACCTACAAGCTCTGTTGAGGTCTGGCATCTCACCTGAGTATTATTCTGCCCATTTTTTCCATAATGGAGCCACTTCTTTAGCATCCAGCCAGGGCTTCTCAGATCAGACAGTTCAAGCACTTGGTCGCTGACCATCCCAGGCATACTGTATCTACATCCATAATAAATCCATAATTCATCCATCCCTTTATCCCTTTCCTGCAATAAACCTTTAATCTAATATCTTTGTGGCGCAGTCTTTGCTTAATTTGATTTAAGGAGGCAAGGTGAACACGTGTCTTCAATTTTTTTTGTCAGTGAACCATTTAAAATAAGGTGAAAAGCAACTAATGAATTCAGAAAATAAATAATAAACGATAAAGTGATCGTCACTGATTTAATGAAGTTCCAAGGGTTTAAAGTCTACAAAGATCTCAGTCAGAGAAGTTAGACTCTCTCAGAAGTTTGTTTGTTTAAAATGAAGTACCTCTACTACTGATGATAGTGTTTCTAGTCAAACTGAAGGTCAGTCAGAGCAGCAATGATCAGGGAACTGGATGGATAACATCAGGGTCATTGTTTCTGACAATAACAGCAGTTATTTTAGTTAGCCAAAAACTTCCTGAACAAGACGTCCCTTCTATTTCCAGTTTTCATGTTTCACTTCACTCACCATAAAGGACATGCAGTATAAGAGGGCACTGAAGGTCTGACATGGATTGTTCTCCTTTTGTCTACTCACACTTTTTTATTGTTCTGTAAAATGAAAATACAATAGCTGTTGTTTTAAATCATTGTTCTTCTATCGAGCTGACTGCCCTTCATACCAACAGGCGCCAACTAGTTCTATTGAATTAGATGAAAATATTAGAGAATGTGGAGGACGTCTGGAAGGGAAGCTAAATTCAGTGTCCTACTGTGCAGCACTCACACAGACTCACTGGACACAAACATTCAGTATGTGAACAATCTGCTCTGACTGGTGTTAGGTTTTCTTCAGCTGTTAGCTTCCTAATAAAGACTTGGAAACAAGAGAATGTAACATGAAGCCATCTCAAGTGCTTATTTCATTCATGAACAATTTGTCTTTAATGAGTCTGATAATAAGATGTTCAGACACTTGTTTTACATAGGACTTTTTAAATTTATTAATGCCTATTGTCCTTCAGTGTAGAAAATCATTCTGTTTTTCACACACAGGTGCCTGGGGAGCAGTGGAGGGCCAATTCCCCTGCTAACTTAAGCTTTGAGGGTCCTTCCAACTAGGGCTGCAACAATTAATCGACGACTAATCGATTATTAAAATAATCGATGACTAATTAAATAATCAATTAATCATTTTCTTTTTTTGTTCTTTAATTTGTTTTTCTCTCCAAACTGCTTTGACACCTTCCACTGCCACATCTGCCTTTCTGTCTTTGCGGTCTGCAGCCAAGGGTTACTCCATTATTCAGCAGTTCTAAGCTAAAATTATGCTAGCTGCATAGACTCATGGTGTAGCTTAGCAATACACTAAAATGTGGGAAATGTTTTCAAATGTGTCTACAACTGTTCAGACTCAAAAATCCAAATACATTCACCATAAAGCAGCCAC
Organism: Austrofundulus limnaeus; assembly: GCF_001266775.1. Lineage (NCBI taxonomy): Eukaryota > Metazoa > Chordata > Actinopteri > Cyprinodontiformes > Rivulidae > Austrofundulus > Austrofundulus limnaeus. The sequence goes on along the minus strand of NW_013952428.1, from coordinate 461,761 downwards.
TGTTCAAAAGAATGTCCCAACACAGACGAGCTACATCTAATGGCCAGAACTCTGCAGTTTTCACTCATTTACAGGCCAGCGGTCACTCTTTCAGAGATGAGGATGTTCTCATTCTTGATAGAGAGGAACGTTGGTTTGAGAGAGGAGTAAAAGAAGACATTTTTGTGAAGAAAGACCATCCAGCATTAAATAGAGGTGGAGGCCTCCGTTTTCAGTTGTCCCCCTCCTACAGTGCTGCTATTGCCAGTATCACTCCACCCCCTGTTAACAATAAGTGTTAATTAGGTGTCAACGATAGCCATGTGATGTGAGTATCAGTCACATGGAGGCAGGACTTAAAAGCCTGAATTTTGCCTGAAACTCTCAGACTGAAGAAGTCTCTTGGAGGAGAGACGAAACGTTTCATTAAAGAAGAACCCGTCCAGAGGACCTATACAATTTTTTTTTTTTTACCTGGATTACTGAGATGCATCAGGACATTCACCATAATTTCTTTTTTTACTTTAAAACAGAAAAAAAACAGTTTTTATTTAACTTGTGCACTTACCTCTCATGCAATGAGTCTCTCCTATTTGCAGGATGAGTGAAATGGACGACTCCTCAACAAGGCAGAACTCTGCATTGAAAGCACTGTGCAGGTAGTTACTAGTTGACCTCTATTTTTGTACTTAAATATTCTAAGAAGTATGTAACTATATCAACAAAAATAATAAGAAATGCAAAATATTCTATAAACTAATGATTTTGTTTGTGTTTAGGCCAGCAGAGAAGGCTTTGCTGGCCCTGACAGCACACTACTGCCTATTTAAATATATAATATCATTCAGAAGGTATCGTGCACACAAGAACAGCAGTGACGGATGGACACTCCGGCCCCAGTGGGCGGAGGCAAAAAAATATGTGGTCATATTTTCTTCTATGGTTGCTTGGAAACAAGGGGTGGCACAACTTTATCCCTTGCACAAATCACCCCACTCTCCCCTGCTTCCTTGTTTAGTGTGACATCATATCTGAGGTGTGATCATGTTTATTCAGTACAAACATTGTGAGAACACGTGACGGGTAGACACAAGGGCGTAACTTTAGGTCTACCATTGTGGGGGTTATGCTCTCTGCCTATTGATTTATTTACTGGATCATTTACGTTAAAGGTTATTTACTTAGCTTTCCTGTCTTCTTTGTATTTACTCTGCACCTTTTCTGTTGTTTCCAAGATGGTGCACTACGATTTGGCAAAGAAAAATTACAACACGCAATTCAACAAATACAGCCATCACGTGACAAGAGCAGACTGAGTTATTTTCAGCAAGTATGCTTAAACTTACCTATGACATCATAAAATTTAAAATCAGGTCAAAGTTACGTAAAAACAAGAGCATAGTTAATTTGTATTGTGTTAGAGCAAATTATGTAATTTTACTGGGGCTGGGGGTGGGTGGTCCATAATCCCTCTATAACTCCCACACACACAAATTACCCCCATTGGTAGCCATTTTGTTTTAGGTCTCCAAAGATAAAGCCAGGCTCTGAGTGAACTTAATCAGTTCTCAGCACATTATTTGGGCTTCCAATCTGAACAATTCTATACAGTACCATTACTTAAACTATTGGGGTCTTGACTAATAAATCTGAAGGCATAGAGGCAGATTTATTGAACAAAGCAGCAGGTCAGGGCTGAAATAATGATTTCTGGTTTCAGATGGTCAACCATTGCTTGTGTGGTTACAGTTTCTTAAAGCAGAATGGGAGGCAGTGCTTTAGGCTCCCCTTTTGTGGAACCCACTTCCAGTTTCTGATAGGAGTTATTTGTTTATTTATTTTGTCAATCAATGTAGGCGGTGAAATCGCCCCCTGCCACCTCCAACAACAAGCTTCCCCTGTGCGCTGTCATTTCCTATGTTAGAGTTCAGGATAAGGGTCCTCCATGAAACACTTTATACTAGACATAATGATCCAAACATGTTTAGGTTATTTAAACCATTGTATGGAAAATTCATATAATTAAAATAAAAAAGTTTCTGGTATGAACTGGTTTAGGGGAGACCGGGGACAGTTGCAACACTTTTTGCATTTGACTCTGTTACTCAGAGAAGGTTTGAATTAGACAAACCAAATTTTAATACAAAAAACTTACATCTGTCTGTTAATAGTCAAAACCATTTATAGATGATTAAAGCATGTACATTCTTCACTATTTGTATTTGAAAATGAAAAGTCAGATATTACAACTGACCCTGAGGCCGGGGACAGTTGTAACATTGTTTGGAGGTGGTTACAACATATTATTAATGCAATATATTTCACTGTAAATAACAGTTTTATTATTTTTATATTTATATTATTGCTAAATGAATAAAACCTGTAAGTTCTAATGATATTACAGTGTTATTTATTTATTGTTTTTATATTTATATTATTGCTAAATGAATAAAACCTGTAAGTTCTAATGATATTACAGTGTTATTTATTTATTGTTTTTATATTTATATTATTGCTAAATGAATAAAACCTTTAAGTTCTAATGATATTACAGAGTTATTTATTTATTGTTTTTGATCAAATGATGAATATAGATTAGCCTTGATGAGTAGACCTTATATACAGATGTCAAAGACTCTAATTGATATAAAATACAGTTGACTTTTAGACACAAGGATAACAGAACAATTTGTGTTTTGTCTATTGTCACTGTACGTCTACATTATGTAACATTTACATTAAACAAACTGGGATTTTAAAACCATTGTTGAAAACAACAACTGTAGAAAATACATCTTAAACACTTTKATGTTTTAAACTATAAAACTGTCATGAATACCCAACAGCCTTTTAGGTGTAAACTTAATTTCAACATGTTAATCTCATCTGTATGTGCTCTGTTTTTATATGGATTTATCGTATGGGGACAGTTACAACAACTGTTCCAACTGTCCCCCTTCCTGTCAGCCATGATAAAACCTCATGTGTTATAAGCTGATCTTGATACATGTTAACCATATTCGTTAAAAGTAAACATATCACTTGTTTAAACCATATGTGCCGGTTTCCCGTACAGGGATTAAGCCTAGTTCTAGATTAAATCACATTTTAAACCAGGATTTGTTGAAACAGCTTTCTTAGTTATGGATTACAGTAGTCCCAGACTTGTCCTAGTCTTGAATTAAATAATCTTCTTTCTTAGAGGAAGACTAGAGCTAATCCAGGTCTAAATGAAGACTTATATTAAACCTGGCCAGAGGCAGGTTAACTTCAGATTAAAGGCTGTATCAAACTGGACATGCTTATAGAGACAGCTTTGCTGTGCAGCACTTTTTATGAAGATAAAGAAGCTGGAAACTGTCGAGCGATCCACATGTTATCACTTTGATTTTGTTTGACTACATTTATCATTTTGCAAATAGTTAAGAGGAGAAAATCTGGTTTATTCTTGAATAAATTTTGGTTGAATCATGATTGTAATGGAATATTTTTATTTCATAATGACACAAGGTCAACAGAGGCATGGTTAGAAAAAAACAGAAGTTTTGCTGCTGCTTCATGTCTCTCTCCATCTCTCTGACTGACAACTCCACTTGAAGGATTTTCATCTTCACTTCATGTTCTCCTAGATTGCAATTTGCAGTTTGTGCTCATGAAACTCTATTCATGAAAAACTTACTGTAGTCAGCCTTTCCCCTCTTGCTGTGCTGCCTGGGATGAAGATCCTGGATGCTGCCACCGGTGCAGAGGTTGAATTTTTCTGACTCTGTTCTGGCTCCTCCCTCATCTAATTCAAGCTTTGCTCATCTTTTTCCTACAGAGACATAAGACATCTTTTCTACAAGACATAAGATTAATAGTATTTTTCATTTTTATACATAGTATCATAAATGGTACTAGCTTACCTAAGCAGAACAATAAATACACACAGACACACACATTGTAACAAAGAGTGTTGAAGAGTTTCACCACCTGAACTGTCCAGATGATCATCTGGCATCATGCCTTCAAATGGTTGTTGGTTTTCAATCATCCAGTCAACATATCCTCCAGGTCATGGCTCTGTGGTCTAACTGGGGGTCCCACAGGTCATGGCTCTGTGGTCTAACTGGGGGTCCCCCAGGTNGTCCCCCAGGTCATGGCTCTGTGGTCTAACTGGGGGTCCCCCAGGTCATGGCTCTGTGGTCTAATTGGGGGTCCCCCAGGTCATGGCTCTGTGGTCTAATTGGGGGTCCCCCAGGTCATGGCTCTGTGGTCTAACTGGGGGTCCCMCAGGTCATGGCTCTGTGGTCTAACTGGGGGTCCCCCACCTGTATTGAAATGTTCCCTACGAGCAATGGCTGCTGTTTTCCTCAGCTGTATTTTGATGTTGCAATATATGGCCTCATATGAACAAACATACGTTTTATTTTGAGTAATTAGAAGAATCTGTGTACTGTAAATAATAAGATTAAATCTTGCCTAAATCTGTTGGAGGGTCCTGTAGGTAACTTCTTCATTTGAGTTATATTTTTTTCACAACTGCAGTCCATGTGTTTCATTTTTTAATTTCTGTGGTTGAATCATGATGTTTGTCCTCAATTATGGGTTGTTTAGAAATAATTTTCTTCAAAAGTATTTTCTCACTTTCACTGAAGTTTTTTTGAACACTTTCTTTTTCCTTTCTCCATGCTGAGTCAGAAGTCAAATGTGATGGGAAAGTTCCACCCCAGGTTTTCAGAACAACCTCACCTTTGCAACATGTGCAGATTGCTAATCTAATTCACTTTCCAACACATGATCAGTCTAATACTTGATTACCTTAGTCAGAGACTCTGTAGTCTGGAACTAGTTAATCTGAAGTTAAACGACTCAGAAAGCAGTTGGATTAGTGTGGCTTAAGTTAGACCAGATTAGCTTAGTCCTGGTTTTATTTAAGCACTGAGTGCGAAACCGGCCCAAAAAGTTTGAGCTGGATCACAAAAACAGTAACAACAGTACAGTATAACAAAAATAAAACTGGGCAAAAACAAACAAACAAACAAACAAACAAACAAACAAACAAACAAACAAACAAACAAACAAACAAAACCTTTGGTTCCTCAAAAACAGTTTTTTTTTCAAATAAATCCTGGAGCAGTTTTTGAATCTGCTTACTTTTTCTTTGCAAGGTGGGACATCTGAGTGAGCATGTAGGCACTGCCCAGTTCTATAAACGTGACAGGTTGTCCATGTATTTTATTTGTTTTTATAACCTTCACGCAGTTTTGCCACCAAAATTAGATTTAGCATATGGGTTTTATGTCTCAGCTTCACTTCTAATAGTTTTGTGACAGTTTATCTGTAGCTTATGTTTTGTACACTTGTGAAAATGTTGAAAAGTGTTAACTACCCCTAACGAGTTCACTCATTTATCAATTTATTTTCCCAGTAGAATGTACTACATAAATCACAACCTCTTACTATCTTAACATTTATCTTTTTATCTGAAAGTAGACATCACATTTTCACAGGGGCGGTTCTAGGGGCGGGGCCACAGGGGCATTGGCCCCAGCTGAAATCTGATTGGCCCCCTGAAGTGCCCCTGTCCTGTCACTCATCTGTCCTTTACCTGGGGGTGATGATGGTGGATGCAGTTCCATGTTCAAACACTAGTTGTGCTAATGAGTCAAATGTTAAAGTCCAGAATGAATCAAGCTGACAGAATTCTTCTTCTCTTCTTAAAATGTGAACAATCCTGAAAAGAAGTCTTTCAGCTGACAAATGATGGCTGGATTTTCTCACATGTTGTGTGTTTGAAAATATTTTATCCATGTGCAGTAAAATGCATGAAAAACCGATGAGGAGAATTTACTCTGCAAGATTTTTGGTGCCACTTGACAATAAGGCTCCCCTTATAAAGAGTTTATAGATAGGTTATTAATTCATTTGTAAAGTTTACACTTCATAAATCATTAATAAATGAAACTAGACAGTTTTGTCTCTTTCTAGTACCTAATTATTGCAAAATAAACACTTATTAATCATTTTAAAAGCGTTTACAGATGAATTAATAACTTATCTATAAACTCTTTAAAGCCATCTATAACATGGGGCTTATTGTAAAGTGGTACCTTTTCTTTAATTACATTACAAGTGTTTGAAGTGGGGTACCCTGTATACCCTGGGAATTTGTGTGAAAGGATGTTGAACAAAGACTTAGCACCTCTCTGAATGTTGTGGCCCCTTGATGGCCCCTGACTCGGAAAAATCCTAGATCCGCCCCTGCATTTTCATTGGCGATCGATGAGCCCAGCCCGTGCTGCAGATGGGGGGACTGCCCGGAGGGGCGGGGCTGAGGGGGCAGTCTGTCTGGGCGGAGGAGGAGGACGGAACCATTCATTCTTCTGTGGCCCCGGAGAAAACGTGGAGGAGGATGAAGAGAGTCTGATGACAAAAAGGAGTCGAAACAACCGAGTTGGGAGACTGAAGTACTGAGAGCTCGGAGAAAACCCGGTTCCGAGGATCTTCCTGAGGTTTCAGAACGTCACGTTGCGCACAGCGTAAGTATTTCAGCGTAAAGAATGTTCTTTAACTCCTTCACCCTTTTCCTCTCTGTAGTAACTCCTCGCTGCTGCAGTCTGATGACTTTCACTCCAGTCTTTCCACTTTGGCTGTTCCTCTCAGAGCAGAAAGGAAACTCGTGGCAGAGAAGAAAGTCGAGTTTTCTTTGCCAAACAGCCCGAATCTAATGTGTTGACACAGATACACAGGCTGTTTGTACACAGTCAACAATTACCACCAATATGTTTGTTTTATTTAGCCTTTTATAAGAAAAAAACAGATTTATTTTTCAAAGTCAGTTTTTAACCATATGATCCATATATTTATAAATGTCATAGTTTATAAACTAAATATTTAACTTACAAATTAAATATTTAGTTAACACCTAAATATTTAACTTGTGACTTAATATTTAGTTTTGAGCTAAATGTTTAGCTTGCAACTTAGATATTTAGCTAGCTACCCAAATATTTAGGTTGCAACTTAAATATTTAGTTAGCCCCCTAAATATTTACCGGTAACTTAAATATTTAGCTAGGTAACTAAATATTTAACTTACAAATTAAATATTTAGTTAACACCTAAATATTTAACTTGTGACTTAATATTTATTTTTGAGCTAAATGTTTAGCTTGCAACTTAAATATTTAGCTAGCTACCCAAATATTTAGGTTGCAACTTAAATATTTAGCTAGCAAGTTAAATAGCCAGCCACCTAAATATTTAACTTAAATATTTAGCTAGATACCTAAATATTTAGGTTGCAACTTAAATATTTAGCAAGATACCTAAATATTTAGGTTGCAACTTAAATATTTAGTTAGCCCCCTAAATATTTACCGGTAACTTAAATATTTAGTGAGGTACCTAAATATTTAGGTTGCAACTTAAATTTTAGCTAGCCACCTAAAATATTTAACTTAAATATTTAGCTAGCAAGTTAAATATAAAAGGCTTTTATTTAGCCTAAATAAAAGCTAAATAAAAGCCTGTTAAATATTTAGCTAGCTAGCTAAATATT
>NW_013952428.1:448242-449685 GCF_001266775.1 Austrofundulus limnaeus | reverse complement strand
CCTCCATACAGTGTAAGGTTTGTGATTTTTACACATTTTTGCTTGAAGTTTTGAACTGAAAAAGGATGTCAAATTAACTTTTGAAATGTCAACTCTGTAGCAAATAAATTCTTACATTCAGGTCTTTTTTTGGTACAAATAAACAAAAATATGACTGACTGGATATTTGTCCAGTCAGTCCGCTCGGTGCTCATCTCCCCTTCAAATATGAAGGACATTAAAAAAAAGTTCCGTAATCTATTTATCTATCAACACAATTTAAAATTTAATTTATAGCCTGAAGTTTGTAATTTTAACACCATTTGGAACAGTTTTTTTTTACAAAGACTAAATCTTGTTAAATCGTGCTAAATTAGTCATGTGACCAGGACATAAGGGTGTCCAGGGACTCCAGGGGATAATCATCAAATTAATCATTATTGGCTAAACACTACAATTAATTGTGATTATTTTTTTCCCAATATTGCCCAACCCTAGTTTTTAGTATTGTTTTCTTTAACATTAATAAGAACAATTTTTAGTGCGCACAACTCAAATTTTCTTATAAAAAAGGTAAAAGAGTAAATGGGTGCCTGGTTCTGAAGAATAAATAAATAAATAAATAATAAAAAAAAAAAATATATATATATAAGGGGATAACCAGCACTCCAAAAAATACCATGATTAAAACAGGACGCGTTTCGGGACGACAGCATGTAGCCGAAACACATCCTGTTAAAACCCTTATTAAAATCATGGTATTTTTTTGGAGTGCTGGTTATCCCATTTCTTTAATATTAATCACATTAAAAAAAAATTCTAGATTCTTCTTCCATATTTTAGAATGCTAAATGTAAGTTAAAACCGGTCTCTTTTTGGCTTTCTACAATGAACTATTGCTAAGTAAATTACAAAGCCTTTATATATAAACATACATTTTGTTTTTTTGAATACAAAATGTAAAAATGAAGGATAGGCATCGTCAAAAACAGAACCCACCCCATTAGAAAAATCCTGAATCCAGTGTTAGCAAACACCTTGTTGTGTCACTACAGTGCTGGTGGGAAAATAAATTGCCAAAAATGTCCTAAATTTCCTAGCCATTGTGTTCAAGTTTTGATTAAATCAGCAATACATATGTACATACAAATAAATAAATGAGAGCTTCAACATTTCATATTTGCTCAACACAAAAACTAAAAAAACAAACAAACAACAACAACAACCACACTTCAAACCATCAGTATCAAAGTTTCCAAAAACACGTATATTCAAGACATAGTCGTCACCAACACGTAACTCTAATGACTCTTGATTATTTTTCATTCAAGCTGTGGTCAAAAATTGGTTGTAAAATAATAATTTTAGATTTAATAAAGGTGCTTTTTTTCCACACAAGTTCAACTAAACAACATTTGCAGCAAGATACCAAAAAGCAACTTACCGACAACAAGCTAACAATAT
>NW_013952428.1:441516-447376 GCF_001266775.1 Austrofundulus limnaeus | reverse complement strand
AAGCTGAAGTCTATCCCTCGGAGATGTCTGTCCTGACATGCTGATGTGCTGGTCTGGTTTGACTTGTTAAGAACAAGTCTAAAGTTACTAATTTCTCTCCTTCCTCCTATTTCTTAAAGCTAAATCTATACCTTTTTCTCTCTTATTTACTTAAACTTAGTCAAGTAGTGAGCCAGTGAATTGCAACACCTGAAATTTACTGTTTGTGTGTCAACTCTGAGTGGAATTTTTTATGAAAATTATAACTTGTGTCATTTATCCATATAATAATTTTAAAAAATGTTTATATGTTTATTCCTGTTCATATATCTAAAATAAATTACTTTATTTTAAGAAATCTGACCAGGTCACAAGTTTTCATTTTTCACTTCATGATCAGAGATGTTTCATTATTTCCTGATTTCATTTTTGCAAGATCTGGCTGGATTATTTTATGAAAATTAGGCTGGTCCTAATTTCATGGAGTAATTCGCTACAATTAGCTTACTGTGCTCTGTGTAATTCTGCCCACAGTCCTTCAAGTTTGGTGTAGTCCACTACTGTTGTGTTGCAAATAAAATGAAATAAGATTTACACATTTGAAATAGGTTGATCCCTGCTGGTTCATGTTAGCCAGTTTGAACCAAACAAATCAGTACAAAAATGTGTCACAGAGAGAAAAAAACTGATAAGTTTCTTCGGAGTATAGGTTGCAGGACCAGCCCTACTATGAAAAAGTGTGATTTATTGTTAAGAAAGTACGGTACTACTTTTCTCATAATTTCATAAACCGCGTTAGCCGAGCTGACCCTCTGGTGAACCCTTTTAGTTCTGGTCTTGTTGGCACATGCTATTAAGTGTTCATGTATTGTCTGAGCTTACAACAAGCAAGTTGAATTTTCCATGAAAGAATCCCATATAAAGCATCATTAACTTTAAACACCTGACTTTTGCATTGATTCACAGTGTCAGAGGTCACACTGAAGGTTTAAGGTTTCTGTTTGTTAGCAGTGGAGTCATGGTGCATCAGTGATTTCTGTCGTTTTAGTGTTGAGTTTAAATCCGACAATCGTTTACCAGCTCTAAACCAGTGTTTGTTAGAAAGAAAGAAGTCTGTAAGGCAGACTCCTTCATTACAGAAAAAATTGATATTCACACAAAACAGGGGAAGCTCAATTTTGAAGCACTAAATTGTTTCATTTGTTGTAACATTTGCTGTCTTTGCAGACCCGTTAATGTTTCCCTAATTGCTTGTGTTAAGTTGCTGATTTTTGTTGTCACTTTTACGGCTCTCAAGTTGCAGCTCTAAAGCATGCAGCAGCTGTATGGTCTCGAGTTTATAACTGAAATTAGCCATTTTCTAATTGATCCTTTTTTAAAAAAAAGATTGCAGCTGAGTTTTAGTGGCATTTAGGTCATTACTGACCACTAAACATGGTGCTTTTAGGGGTTACCAGTGGTTTGAGACCATATGTCAGTGCACGTGGTCCCTCAAGGCTTCGTGTTCGGCCCATTAAAAAGAAAACATAGTTTCCTTCACCACAACCCTGCTGAGCACTCCTCTTTTCCATTTAAGCCACAAGAAAAGCCAAATCCATGCGTTTCTCTCTACCCTGGCAGCCTGGAAGTGCAGATGCACTAAAAGTATTTTAAAGCCTCCCCCTCTCTTCTTAACTGAATGGTTCAAAGCTTGGAAAAATATAACTGGTCTCCCAGTTGCAGGGTGTAATTGGTGCAGTTGGCAATATTCAATCTGCTTCCTCTGTCTTTTCAAGTTTTCATGGCTGAACTCGTCATTATTCCAGGATCCTGGTCGCAGTGTATGATATTGGTCAATATGTTTCTACTGGAAAGGGGGTTAATTTGGGTGAATGATTTGAGCCCCATTGTACCCATGCACTGGAATCCTAAATACCTGCATGGTGCATTGTAAGATTGCTGATTCAGCATTCACACCATGGAGCTTTTTACAATTACTAAAGTGCATGTAAAATTTGGCACCACATACAACATTTGATTTCAGTGTTCAAGATCTGAAATCAACTCTAATCTTTTGGTCCTTTCCACCTGTGTTTTTATGGACTTTTATATCCAGGCCTACATATAAATTAGTTTTATTGGTTTATTGAATTAGTATTTTACATTATGATAGTGAGGTGCCTTCAACGCACATTGTTGCTGGAGCATAGCTGAAACATAGGCAGGTATGAACACTGTTTAGATGAAGTGTATTTCAACCAACTGGACGTTTGGATGACAACAACATATTATGCACAATACAACCAAAATACTGACACTGAGCATGTGCACCATTAACTGAAAAAAGGTCTATTGTTTCTGCGTTTACAGTTTCTTCTCGACTGTTGTGTATTCAGTCTACTTCTGCATATTTTGTGTTATTTTAACCTTTAATAAATATTTTTTTGGCGCAATTAATTAACTAATTGTAACTTTTAATCATGGAATTGCTAGTGTAGTCTTTTAGCAACAATTTTGAAAATTTAGGCTGGTAGTTAGTGTTGCACATTTTAGCTTTGAGCTATTACCTTAATTGTAGCTTTTAGCTACTTATTAATTTTGGCTGTTAGCTAGTGCTGGGCGGTATACCGGTTCGTACCGAATACCGTTTTTTATTTTTGTTATGATATGAATTTTCTGAATACCGACATACCGGTTGAAATAGCCTGAACACGTGCGGAACGTTTCGTCGCGGCCGCCAGTGAACTTTTTCCTGCGGGCATGGCTCTAGAGTGCGACCAATTTGGTGGCAAATGCGACCAGATTTCCTAACAGTGCGACTAAAAAAATGTCTGGTCGCACTGGTGCAACCAAGGCGGAGGGGGAGCGGTCGCCTGCTGAAACTAAAAGTTTTCATCATGTTACATAAAAATAATCCAGCAGTATCAATGGTCGCCCGCCGACAGTCTCATCTCTCCTAATAACACTGCGCTCTACTCACGGGCTCCGCTCCACATCTGCCGCGCGCACACACGTTTGTTGTTCTATCCTCATGAGGACTTTGCATTGGTTCCATTCATTTCCTCGTCAATTCTATAGCCAACCATAACCTCCCAGGTACGCTACACACCTGACCCAAACCCTAACCTCACCAGGCTGTGTGTACCGGGGAAATGGTCAATAACTGTACCATCATGAAGCAAAAATCTGTACACACACACACACACACACGCGTGCGCGCGTGTGCACACGCATAGCGAAACAACCGGAGTTTTATCTTTTTTTTAACCCAGATCGGAGTCTGAAAACCAGTTCTTTCTTGTTAGCTGGAGATGAAAACAAGATGTGGATGGTTGCTCGCTCCTCCATCTTGTTAATGTAACAGTCGGGGTCTGAGTGCAGCAGATCATTTGAACAGGAAGCTCACTGGTATGGCAGGCCACTTTTGCACTTAATCGACTTCGCCACAGTTACATTCCAAGTATTTGAAATTGGTTCTTCTGGGTCTCAGGAGGATAAAACTAGACATATTAGATATTATCTTATATTATTTAACTTAAATAAGATTCAACTAATGATGAAATTGCAGACTTTTATGTGTTATTTTTTTAAAAATGTGCACAACCTTTTAATAAATATCAGTAATATTTCTGTTATTAATCATTATTCTCTTTTCATCATTCTGGTTTATCCAAGGCCAAAGTTAGGCCATAGTTGTCCATCTGAAGGGCATGTGTCAAAAAAAAAATCATGAAATGTTTAATATAAGACATTCAGCCCTTAAACATTTGCACTTAGAATTTTATAGAATAAGAATATACGTATAGAATAGAATATTTGTAAGTTAAATGTCTACAATTCTGGTTCAAATAAAGAACTTTATGTTTACTAGATTGTTAACTAATTATTTTCGAGGTAATGTTGCCTTAATGAACAGTGATTAAAAAAATAACCTGTGATGTTAGGCGAAGTGGTTGAAAATTTGGGTGCACCTAACTTTTGTGCTGGTGCGCCTAAGAAAAAATGTTAGGTTTACCGGTGCAACCAGTGCAAAAAGTTAGTCTAGAGTCCTGGCCGTGGGACATTTTTCCTCGCTGCATCGCTATGTGTGTTAGCCTGCTAATGTTACTGTTGAGCAGTTTGTTACAGTGGCAGGTGGCAATTCCGCTACTTATATTGACTGACGTTAACAAACATCCCGTTTTCGCCGTCGCTGAGTGTAATAAACACCTCTTCAGTGACGTGCACAGTTAGATTTAACACGCGACGGTAATATGGAGACATGGAGATGCATGGAGACTTTAGCGTGCTTCTATTGTGAAAAGCCGGGGGGAGTAGTTTAGTGGAATTGAGTTGAGTGGTGTGCAAGGTGAGTTGTGCTGTTAATCTTTATTAAATAACATAAAACAATAGACCCGATAAAAAAATCTTTTCTTAACCTTCCTCCTTCACGATTGACCAAAATGCATGACCACTGTCTCCAACCAGGAGGAGAAGAAAAGACGTTTAGAGGAGGGAAACAGAGAAACAGACAGAGGTACAATAAAAGAGAAAAGTTATTAAGCAGTGTTTGTACATTTTATTGTCAGCTGACCTGTGATGAAAAGAAAAATACTGTGATATACCGTGAAACATGTGTAAATGTTGAAAATACCTTGATATGAAATTTTGGTCATAACGCCCAGCACTACTGTTAACTACTATTTTGCTAACTAGCTTTTAGTTACTTATTTGCTAATATTAGTTTTTAGCTACTGTTTTGCTGATTTTAGTTTTTATCCTGTTTTACTAAACTTGGCTTCTGTTCTGCAGTTTTTCATTATTATTTTTCATCTATATGAGTAAATATTATTAAATAGTCTGGTGATGGAAATCAGACCTGGGCACTATCAGCGTTTGCTTGAAACCAAATCCAGGGGCATGCTGTCTCCATGACCAGAGTGTGAAATCCACTAATTGAACGACTGCTTCTGTGTCAAAAAGGTTAAATCAGATGTCTCCAGGCGGCTCAGACTAACATCTGGACCACAGTCTTTTATAACCCTGCGTTGGGTATCTTTCACTGTAGATGGCCTAGGTAACAAGACTCATTTAGCTGCATCAAACTACTGAAGCTGCACATTTGTTGTAAGTAAATGTGCTTAATAAAGCTTTCAGTCGAAGCAGTCAGGGAGCTGCATCATGAAACCATAACCTCAGTTCATTTATTACGTATTACTGTTAAAACTTTATTTAAATGTGATGTAATGTGAGAAAGACAATCCAGACAAAAAGCTAACTTGGTTTTATAATGTTACAAAATTTTCCCCGTCCAAACCTCCAAGAAGAATAATTATTACTGAAATAAAAACAGTCTTGTGTCTGATTTTGTCGTTTTATAGGAAAGTTCCATAAAAGGCCAGTAGTGGAAAAGTTTGTCTCACAGTCTGCACAGTATAGGGATGAAGAAGACATCTGAGAGGTTTTGTTCTTGGAAATTCTTCTCTGTTGTCGATAATTCAGGGGCAGGGCACCCACTGAATGGAATTTTCTCTAAATTAATCTCGTAGATATAAGTGATGAAAACGAAACAGTGATAATTGCGTAATAAACTACAAAATTAATAAGTCAATTGTCACTAAACTGAAAGCTTTACACAGATACACGACATGTAGGCTACATGTAAAAATGTGGATGGAGATGAAAATATATTTTCTGTGGTTGGATAAAAAAAGTGAAATTCATTCACAGAATGTTCTGTTTGTTTAAAACCCAATAAATACGACTTTACTTTCACCTGCTGGCAGTATGATTATAAGGAATGTACACTCACCGGCCACTTTATTAGGTACATCTGTCCAACTGCTCGTTAACACTTAATTTCTAATCAGCCAATCACATGGCGGCAACTCAGTGCATTTAGGCATGTAGACATGGTCAAGAC
>NW_013952428.1:438798-440561 GCF_001266775.1 Austrofundulus limnaeus | reverse complement strand
GCCGACAAATCTGCGGCAACTGTGTGATGCCATCATGTCAATATGGACCAAAATCTCTGAGGAATGCTTCCAGCACCTTGTTGAATCTATGCCACGAAGAGTTGAGGCAGTTCTGAAGGCAAAAGGGGGTCCAACCCGTTACTAGCGTGGTGTACCTAATAAAGTGGCCGGTGAGTGCATATCACTGCTTCTCATGCCAGAGTTTTAAACTACAATCATCTTATGCTAAAGTTTGACAGAGTTCTTGCTATTTTGGTCAAACCTTATAAATAATGTACTTGATCTCACATAGTGTAGTGCCTAAAGTATTAGGAATGATTTTCTATACTGTACCAAACTGTTTTATACTTGTTGGTCATAGAAAAGCCTCCATCACAAATCTGAAACCTCTAGTCATGACAAATATTGAATGAGGTGTTGGCACACTTGAAGGACATCACAAAACCAAATGATGGACCAACTGCAGTTTGTCTAGTGGATAAAGAGGTCTATGTATGTTGAAGTAAATCTGGGACTGCACTAACACCTCATCAGGATCAGTTCTTTGTTCAACACCATCGTCCCAAACATCCTCTCCATCTCCACTTCTCCACTGCACCTTCTCACTCCTATCAGTTAAACTCCTAAAGTTTACAGATGACATCATCATCATTAGACTTGGTCAAGATGTCGTCCTGGGACCGGAAGGTCGCCGGTTCGATCCCTGTCCAGTCGACTCAGTCTTTGTGTCCTTGGGCAAGACACCTTACCCGCCTTGCCTACTGATGGTGGCACCGATGTATGGCACCTCGCTTCTGTCGGTGTGCCCCAGGGCAGCTGTGACTACAGTTGTAGTTTGCCATCATCAGTGTGTGAATGTGTGTGTGAATGGGTGAATGTCTGTAGTGTGAAGCGCTTTCAGTGTCCTGGATGGACAGAAAGGCGCTATATAAGTACAGTCCATTTACCATTTACGTAACGTGATGACGTATTTCCTTATGTGATGATGTAACTTGTTCAAATCGAACGGCTCTTTTGAATGGCTCTATGAAACAAATGGCTCCCCAAGATACGGATCCCTTCAAAGTAGAGCTGGGCGGTATGACCCAAATTTTATATCACGGTATTTTCAACAATTACACCGGTTTCACGGTATTTGATGGTATTTTTTTCCTCACAGGTCAATTGATAATAAAATGTACGAACTTTGCTTATTGGCTTTTTTCTTTTATCACTATTTCCCTCCTCTTGTACGTCTTTTCTTCTTTGCCTGGTTGTAGACAGTAATCATGCATTTTGGTCCGATTGTGAAGGGTTGAGAAAAAAAATCATTATCTGGTCTATCGTTACTAGGGCTGTGTATTGGCAAGAATTTGGCGATATGATACATATCATCACAGAGGGGTCACGATACAATATATCCCGATATATTGCGATACTGTAAGCAAGGTGATATATTACGATTTTTTTTGGTCCAAAAATTCTGTTAAATAAAAACCTCTTACTGGGGAAGAAAAATGAAAAACCAAAATTCATTATCTCATAAAATTCTATTATATAGACATGCGCTGGCCTTCTGTAACGTGAAGGTTGACTAAAGTTGAAAAAAAGAGCGCACGAAACACTTAATTTGTTTTAAAATACAGACATTCTGACAAATAAGTATCTGTTCGTAACCTTACCTCAGCTTAGAAGGCAGAGGGTGTCGGTCTTTTCCATGCAGATTCAGCTATCAGAGCATGAAGCTAATGTTTACTCACAATGCTAATGCTACCCTTACTCTC
>NW_013952428.1:425680-438648 GCF_001266775.1 Austrofundulus limnaeus | reverse complement strand
CATTTCTACCTTCTCCTCTCTGTCAACGCTCTCTGGTTTCATTTAAAAGAGTCGATCATCAGATATTGTCCAAGATTAACCTTCAGGTATAGCTTGCTTTGCTAGCAGCCTCGCACCAATGGTCTAGTTGACATCATCATTTACCCAGAATGCTTTGTGTGTAAATAAAATGGCCATGTCCGTGTTAAAATATATTTTTAAACTTTTAGTTTAAAAATGATAAAAACTAAACATCCTACAGTATTTTTACAGTCTTTATTTTACAGTTAAAATAAAGGTTTTCAAATAAAGTCTAAAGTTACAACTAATCGGGGATCCCTTTAAGTTTTAAACAACAATCTTACTCAATTTATTAGAGCTTTAAGTGTGAGTTGAGGACGACTCTCAGCTACTACCACCCTACATGTAAAGTCAATATTTGTAAAACTGTTTGTCTTTTCTGTGGGTGATTAGTTGTGATCCTAAATCAGGTTGACTCTAAAACTCGATGAGTTGTAAATGTACATTCAACCATTACTTTCTGAGAGTTTCGTGAAAGTCTTTGTAGTGGTTCATAAGATATTTTTCTAACACCACAAATAATTAAACACAAGCAAAACCATCATTGCCCTCCTTTACAGTGGGGGTCGATGAAAATTAGAGATTACTGAAAGATGAACATCACAAAAAAGCTTAAAAGACAATTAGCTAGGATTAAACTGACAAGCTTAATTTATTATTTTTATTTACCTTCCAGTTTCTGTTTTCTGCACTAAAATATTTCAGTTCATAACCCTCCACTTCTCTTTGATTCTGCCCTTCATTCTTCTCTCTATGTGTCCCTGTACATTAATGCTGCGCTCCAAGCCAGTCATGCATGCTGATTAGATTAGGCAGCACTGGAGCTAATCACCCATCTCTCCCCTCTCCCCTGCTATTCTTTACTCCCCTGGTCATGTTTTTCTCTTGAACTTTCCACGTCCTCAGGACCCACTCTGGTTCCTGCAGATGAATCTCCCCTGGGGGCACATCTGCCTCCAGCAGCAAAGCAGCTCACTGTTTACTTGAAAACCAGCATGGTGGGATCTTCATAATAACAAAGCTCTGGCTTTATACTTGTCTGGAGAGAAAGACATCCAGTGATGTGAATGACTTGTGGAGGGAAACGAAGGGTGGGGTTGGACCCTCCTGTTGGGTGAAATGAGGAGAAGGAATTTGCAGTAGGTTTTGTTCATTTGTGGAAAGCTGGGGGGTCAGTCTCAGGGGAACCAAAAGCAGACAGGAGGCTGGTTTTGCAGCTGAATGGCCCCCAGCTCTCGGTCTAGTCCCCGAGCAACTGCAGCCTCATTAAACTGCTTGTGTTCGGTGCTCACCTGTTTGCCTACGGTTTTCCTTTCTGCCACCCATCCTTTGTCTTAACCGACAAACGTGGCATCAGGCATGTGTGAATCTTGATGAAGCTGGAAGCGGAGCCACTCAGGGACTCAGCCCCACAGCTGTATGCTAATGATAAAAGGGTCTGACCTTCTACAATAGGCAGTCTGTTTGTAAAATGTGATAAGGCAGGATCATGTGCTCAGTTTGGCCCAGGTCGTGGAAAAGGCTGCAAGCTGTTTGAACAAGATAGCACTTGATTGTGTATTGTGTTTGTTTGGCAGATAAAACAAAAAGATTTGCTTTAATTTTCTGGTTGGCTCTCAGTAACAAAAAACAATTTGGACTAATCCGTTCTAAGTTCTGAGGACTCTCTTAGAGGTTTTCCATTAGAGAGGTTCCAGTTTTAGAACATTTCGGGTACTAAAAGTGGTTCTTTAAAACAATCAGTTTGGTTTTCCACAGCTAGAGGGCCAGTTTAGAGCCACGTCACATCGGGAGTCTCCTCCAGCCAATGGTGATCCTCCCTTTGTTTATTTGTGTTTCTGTAGATCGCAGAGCTGAGATACTTGATTTATTAAGAGTAATTAATTTTGTTATCTGTGGGGTTTAAGAGTAAAAGTCAAAATAAATAAGGATATTTAAACTTGGTGTTCACAGCATTTTAACTAATTGTTGGTCTCTATCATGGCATAAAGGTAAGGGAGACAGGAAGACTCAGCTTGATTTTTATGAATTTAACACCAAATAAATACCAATCCATCTAACCTAAGATTCTCAGAGAGGACTTGTGTGAACAAAGTTTATCAACAAGACTATTTGTCCTTTTATAACTGGCAGGTTGTATCACTAAGGACTGCTTGACCTAACATCAAATTGTGAATAGTTATGTTATACATAACAGTCAGTTGCCCCCAAAAGAGGCCATCTGAGGAGATTATTATTTTTTTTTTACTTCGTTGCATGCATTAGCACTGAATTCTTGCTAGCAGAGCTCACAGTGGAAGAAGGTTCTGGCTCTGGTTTACCAGTAGAGCTGTGGAAACGCATCCTCCGAGGCTTATAAGGCCCGTTGGCTCTGCTATGGAGTGGGTTTAAAGTCCTCTTTAAAAGTTATATCCATGTCACTTATGCACTTGAAATTTATTTAACTTTAATTAGAATAGGGGGATAGTCCAGTCAACGTTAAAGTGATGTTTAGTCTAATAAGACAAAATAGCACCATAATAACAAATACATAGCATAGATTGACAAACTTGTGAACTAAAATAAACAAATATAAGGTGTAACACCACGTGTAGTAGTATAAGTGGGGTTGGGTGGTATTGCTCATTTTTATACTGTGGTAGGATCTTTAGAAATGGTAAACGGTATTACGGGGGGTGAGTATTATTGTTTAATAGAAAATGTTTTTAAAAACTCAGCTCTGATGTTCACTCAGAGCAACAGGAACAGGAGTCACTTCACCTCACGTGACTCGTATTGTCATCATTTTTGTATACCGTTGTTATATTTTGATAATGCAGTATAACAAAATACCTTCACACCGCCCAAGCCTAAGTCTAACTATTCATGGTGTACAGGTGTGAACATCAGCACTCAACAGCATAATATTAACCAAAAGCTAGTTTAACAAAACTAGCTTGAAGTACAAACAAAAGAACAAACAAACAAATATTCAAGGGAAGGTATAAACATGCCACAACAGCATCAAACTTAGGCTACACTGCAGGCAAATACAACCCAAATCCTATTTTTTGCCCCGTGCGACCCATGTCTGATTTTTGTTATGACAGTCTGAACGCAACAGATCTGATTTTTTCAAATCTGACACAGGCCTTTTCAGTACTTGGTTCTAAATCAGATACATATCTGATGTTTTTCAAAGCGACTGCAGTGTGAACGCTCATGTTGCATTCCATCTGACTTTTTCATCAGTAACCTTGTTTACAATCTTGAAGTCCAGTTGCTTCGTCTTTTTAATTTTCCATGTACCGTATTTTTCGGACTATAAGCCGCACCGACTATAAGCCGCACCCGCCATTTAAAAAAAAAAACCCGCGAACATTAACATACAGTATAAGCCGCACCGGACTGTGAGCCGCACCCCCAACATAAAAAAACAGTACACCCAAATTTGTCGTCAAAAAAGTGAATTCAACATCAAAACATAAAAAGCAAACCTTTAAGAATTAAAGTTCGGAGGARTAYRGTKYATTTAACTGACCTTATTTTGGTAGTTTTCTTTAACAGTTTCTGGTCCAACAAAACGTCTCATTCATCGTCCTCCGGCGCACTGAAACCATCGAAGTCCTCCTCTTCAGTGTCGGAGTTAAACAAGCTGAGAAAAGCTGCGTCACACAGCGGGATCTGTTCATTGTTGCTTTCTGTGTCGCTGTACTCACGGGGTAATGCTGGCTCTGAAGCTGTGGTGTCCTCTTCACGTAGCAGTCCAGCCTTTCAGAACCCACTGGTGATGGTGGACTCATTCACTCTGCTCCACACTGTTAGGATCAGACATCAGGAAATGACGCTCTTCACATTCAGCCAGTTTTTGTGAATGATTTATCCCCATCAGTCATCCAAGCCTCCCATTCAGCCCTGAGTGCTGCTTTAAATGCACGATTCACACTGATGTCCCGGGGTTGCAAAAACTTTGTTGTACCTCCAGGAATAACAGCAGGAATTGAGTTGTTTTCTTGATGGCTGCTTTCACCGAATCCGTGATGTGGGCCCGCATACTGTCCAATATCGTGTCTGTCGAAGATCCGTCGTGTCGTTTCTGCTACTAGCTAAAACAAAATGGCGCTACACCTCCGGCTAAGCTGGCAGTATGGTCGCTCAGCTGTCGACCGGTCGACGCGCCGTCACGTGATTGTTCGGCGTTTGTTTTCGCACTGACCTTTCATAGTTCCCCTGAGAAACCCTGAGCCGAGCTGCTGGGAAAGCCCTCCCACTCCAGCATACGTCACTGCATGGAATTCCTTCCCCGGGGAGTGCAATGCAGAAAAAAAAAGTCTGCGGCTCTTCACTTGACGTTTATCCACAAACTGGTCCTGGATTAAGCTCCAAAGTTTTTATCAGTCAGATTCCACCGTGAAAAATGTCTGTTTTATCCCCTTTTATGAGTTTTTGGCCACTGACTCTTTGTCTCAGACCCCTAGTGGCAGCTTTTATCCACTTAAGGCTGGATAACACATTCTCACACCCGCCCGCGGCTTTTCCAGATTGCGCCACCAGGGGTCTTTGGGTCGGGGTCTGAGGTTAAAATGAGGGATCAGGATTAATGGTTAAGTTTAGGAACTGGGGTCAGGGGTAGGATGTCTACGGTGAATATTATGTAATTTTAGGCTTTGGGACAGTAGTTTTTGTGCATTTTCTATACTTTCTGAAAATATGACAACAAATTCTGCCCCATCTCGTCAATAACTGACGTGACGGGGTTACCCGACACGTCAAAATCGGACGCAGAGGGAACTTGGAAAAGCATCAAAATGTGACGACTTGGGAGTGAGACTGGGTTGGCCTGGAACATACTCATTCTGAGACCAAACAGTCTATGCGTGGTCACGTTTTTGTTCGGCGTTCATTTTTGCACACACCTTTCATAGCCCCAGAGACACACCGTGCTGAGCTCCTGGGAAACCCCTCCCACTGCAGCATACGTCACTGCGTGGAGTTTCTTCCCACTAGTCGACAATGCAGAAATATTTTTTGAGACTTATCCGACGTTATTTACTCACAAATCTGTGGTAGTTGAAGCTCCACAGTTGTTATCAATCAGATTATTTCGTGCACAACGTCTGTCTTATCTCCATTCATGAGTTTTTCACGGTTTGTATATCTTTTATAAAAGTCTACTTCCTGGTAACAGTCGGCTCTGAAAGCCAGTTTTTTTTTAACCGAGTGTTTGAAGTAAAATGCAGCGTCTGAGTACTTTCAGCACAAATACGCCCACAAACTTCAGACCAATCACACATTACCGTCAAACCAGGAGGGGGGTAAAAAGTTCTGCCGGCGGGTTGTGCCAAAAGGGGCGGCCAAGTCCACGCTGAGAACACCGGAGACACAATTTTGAAAATATGACAATCTGTGCCAACTTGTGCAGATCGGAGGGAGAGTTGAACTTTCCATGTCCTCAGGACCCCCTCTGGTTCCTGCAGATGAATCTACCCTGGGGGCACAGTCAACTTTTCGGGAGATTAAGAGTGATTCTTAGACTTAAGAAATTTTGATAACTAACTTTTACACTCGAGTCTGAGCGTAGGAGTAAATCTAAGAAATTCTCAGCACCTACGTAAGTCTAAAACCTTTCAGCATTCCTAGAGAGCACGACAAATTGTTTTTTAATTGCTAAAAAAGTGCATTTTACAGGATATGTCACCTTTTAAGAGTTGTAAGCTTTGGAACTTACAACCATCTGATTTTAGGACCATAGCTGACTAAAAATGAAACAGAACTGTGCTCATTTTAAAATATTGCAAGTGCTTTGATTTAGTAGTTTTAAATTAATTTCTATATCTTTTTTTTCTTCATAATTTTATTGTATTTACTGTTGATCTTAAGTTTTCATTTAAAATAACTGTTAAAGGTCTTCCTAGGGACAAGTGTTGTGAATTAGCCATGGCTATAAACACTGTCACTGGCATCAGATTGTTTTGATCTAGTGTCGGAACGGTCGGTGTAGGTACGGGTCGGTACGGTTCGGACCGGTTGGTTTTCCACTGATGTTCCAGTCTGGTTCCAATGGGTGTGTTTTGGGCAGTTGGTGGAGGTGATTTTTACGTATTTTGAAAAAAAAAATTAATGGGCAAAATGAGAGATGGAAACACATTTGATGAATAACTTTTGAAATTTTAAACATTTGCAAAAATTTAGCCAATCAGTGATGAACAGTGTTCTAACGTCGCCTTTTGTTGTCAGCTGGGGCCGGTTGGAACCACAATGAAGTAGGTACTAAAAAAAGTGCCGGTTCCATGGATCTGGCCTAATGGAAATGGCTTGGAACTGTACCGTACCGAACCGTACCGTACCGACACCAGACTAAGTGGCAGTAGTGGAAAAGGGGCATATGTTTCTTGTATGTGTGAATATCAAATAAACAATAAATAAATAGATATTGTGAGATCTTGAAAGAGAAGTCAAACTCAAAGCATGAGTTAGAGATGACTCTCAGCTCTAGATTTCAGCTCAACATCTGTCAAACTGACCAACTTCTTTCCAATGATTACTTTGTGTTTTATTAAATTCATCCACTGGATTCATACAGTATTTTGCTATGATAGACAAATGAACACATGCACAGATACACAAGCCAAAACATGATCCCCCTTTTGTTCCATGTATTTTCTGCTTTCAGTCATAACAGCAGCTGTTTGTTTCGTCCCTCTAGTCTAGAATCTCCTGGCTGCTCCGATGTGTTATAATTCTGTAGGAATGTTTGATTACATCACTGCAGTTCATCCGCCTTTTTCTTTATGAGCATTGCTCAAAAATCCCCCTACTTGATTTAGACAGCGTTCTCTTTCCTTCTTACACACACTTCGTGTCAAATCACAGCTGAGACTTTATCCAGCCAGTCTGAGTCTCAGGGAGTTCCAACTACAAGATCTGTTTTCTCACTTTGAGTTTCACTTGTTCCATAAAAACAACATTTTATTTTGGACTGGCAGAGCTTCACCAGTCATTATCACCAGTGGTAGCCAAAGGTCAGCAGGTTCGGAGGCTGAAATCCTTCAGGGCTGCAGCTCTGCTTTATATTAACTGGTCTGTCGTTCTTTTTACAGTCGTCACACTTTCTTTTTTTAGTTTCTGTTTACAACTTTATTTGCTGAGAATTAACTTTTTGTATTTGTGTCTGCCTTTCTAATAACAAAATATTTTTTAAACCACTAGACACATTTTAATTAAGCTCTCAGAAAAGAATCATTGGGATTAATCAACCTCATTAAGGTTAACCAAAACCATCTGACTTAAGCAACAACAAAATAGCTCAAATGTGGTGTCGTAGTAGCTGAGAGTAATTTATTCCAAGTGCTACACATTGCACCAATTTTTTTTTTGCTTAAAGCTTTGCCAATAATTTCTGGACTAAACCCATTTTTTTTTGCTGCAGGTAGTATTGAAGAGTTATGACTTCCATGTTGGAAAAAAGATACAGTCTTGATGTATTCATGTCAAAATCTGCAGCACCCCGTAGCTTTTGGAAATGAGTTTGAGTCATGTATTGACTGTGGATTATGGGGGTGTTAAACATTTATTTGGTTCCTTCATCCCAGTATAATCGCTAAAAGAGTTGAGACAAAAATAGTGAATAATAAGTCAGTACAAGGTTTGTGTGAAACCTTGTAAGGTCTAAAAGTCTGAGACAGAAGAACCTTGCTCAGGGAGCAGAAGTCTTCTGATGGTCTGCAGCTGTGAACTGATTTGTAGGTGAAAGTGACTGTTTCCCTACGGTGTTACTGCACCTGTGGGATGACACAAACATGCAGTATAGGATCCACAGTACAAAAACTAGCTTGTTCCAAGTTGATCCGRTCTTATTGCACAGCTGCAGTCTCATCATCAGTTGCTTCCTGTATGATTTAATCTCAGGTATGTTCAGCAGCGACATGACTCTGGTTAAACAAACACAGATGCAGTCTGAGGTTTACATCAGAGTCTGCTACCTCTCTATCTGCCTTCATTTTCATTCCCCCCCCCCCCCTCCAGAAATACAGAAATGCTGTTTTTCAGCAGTTGTTTAAGACCGTTTTTAAGTCTGCAGATAATCATATCTTTGTTTTGACTTCAAACCCCCACAAAGAACATGTTTTCATGGAGAAAACAAAAAGAATTTGGGGAATGAGGCATTTCTTTGTTTACTGTTGACGTTTGAGGCGGTCCTCCTCTGTAAATTGGTATTTGTGTTTTGAAGACAGAAGGAATTAAACTGTCGCTCACTGAACACCCACATCTGAGTCACAAAAGGCTGCAATCACTGGAAACAAAATGTGATTTAAAATAGGAAAGCACATTTTCACAGAAAATGTAAACTTTTCTTGTTTTTAAATCTGTGTTGAATACTGAATGACTGTTCAGATTTGTTGAACACAGAAACTGAATTGTTAATAAATTCTAAATCAATTTATTTTCAAAAACCTGAAATTGATAAAACTGTAGCTTAAAGCTAAAGTTAGCAAAATGTTAGTTAACAGCTTAGAGGAGAAGAATGGTTGCTGAAAGCTAATGGTTTCAAAATGGTAGCTAAAAGCTAAAAGTAGCAAAGGATTTTCTAAAAGCAAATATAGCTAAATGAAAGTCAAATGTTAAACTAGCAAAAAACATTATCTAAAGTTAGCAACTTCAACCAACATCAGCAAAACATTAGCTAAAATGAGCACAACTGCAGCTAAAACTTAGTAGTTAAACAGTAAAAGTTTGATGATATGATATCATAGAGAAATAAAAGGGTGGATGGACAGATGCACAGCAATCATAAAACAGTTGAGAGAATAAGATGTTAAATTATAAACAAAATGATATAATTTATATCAAGTTCGTAGTAAAATCCATATAAAAGTCTGTATAATGCATGAAATTTAAAATATTTACAGTACAACAAAATGCAACATTTACAATTGTTAAAAGTAGCTGAACAATAGTGGAGTAGTGAAAAGTAGAGAATCAAGAACAATGTTTTTGAAGTAATTGAAAAGATCTGAATGATTTTATGGGGGAAATATTTGTAAATAAAGATAAATACTTGAAAAGTTTAAAAGATGCAAAACTAACATTAAGTAAATTTTATGGAAACTATAAGTTTTTAATATATAATTGGTAACAGTAGCACAAATTATGCAAAAGTAGATTAATTATAAGAACTCTATATAGTAAAACAGAAAAACAATGTTATTTATGCCTTTTTTTTTCTTTAACATCTTAAAAAAATAAAATAATTAAAAATCAGGGTCAGTTCTGGGTGAGACATCTGTGATCCATTTCCCAGGGGAGCACGTCCCCCTTCACCAGACCCCTTACAACCCCACTATCTGCCCCAGAGATCACTCGGACTGGGGGTAACTCTTTTTAATAGCTGCCTCTGACCTCCATGATCCTCCATCTATTCATGTGCCCATCTGTCAGGTTCGGTTAAAATGCACATCAGACAGATAATTTGCTCTCAAACTGATTTAGGAACATTTTACCCTCTGTTCTTTGTCTCCATCTACACTTAAACTGATGTTTTTTGTCCTAAGCAAAAACTTTAGAAATTTAAAATCTAGCAGTTTTTGAAGGAATTCATATCATCCGCTACCTTTAATGCCTTTGGTGACTCATTGCAAAGATGATTAATTTTGTGAAAGTATTAAAGTACAGCATTAATCCAGCACTAATTTGAAAAAAGTTTGAATTCAGTTTCTAGAATCACAACATATAGAGTTCAGAGGAATGCAATATTTGAAATTATTTTTATATTAAATAAAATCAAGGGGAATTAGTACTCTTTATAAAACAAACAAATGTCAGATTCCAGCTTCTTTCCCCCAGTCTATATTCCTCAAACTAAACTTAAGAACCAAAGCGCTGAATATTGATACTTCAAAAACTCAATGAATAATCAATGGTATCCAATAAAAGTGGCCTGACTCATAGCTGGTGTCTGTAGTCAAGGGAAGGAGTGTGGAGGTGGAGTGTTGGACCAGTAACCAGGAGTCACCAGGCCTTCAGCCCCTCTTTTCTCTCAAACAGGCACAGTTTGATCCTTTCAAAGCAGGGCTGTTCAACTTGTGTGTGACTTGTTGTCCGGCCCACCAAGACCATGTCAAAAATAAACTTTCAGCACCTAAACTCTATGATGCTTCTTCAGTAATCGTGTTTCCATCCAGTTGTAGAGTGAATTTTTACTCAACTTTTCAAAATTTGCAAAAAATTAAATAAATAAAAATTCGAATCTACACTGTTTCCAGCTAGTTTCCCTCTCGACTGTTTGATGCGAATAAACGAGGCTACGCAACGCGTGATTACGTCAGACGAGGCTACGCAACGCGTGATTATATCAGACGAGGCTACACAACGCGTGATTATGTCAGACGAGGCTACGCAACGCGTGATTATGTCAGACGAGGCTACACAACCCGTGATTACGTCAGACGAGGCTACGCAACACAAGATTATGTCAGACGTCGGCGACAAGCTTTGCGGTAGTAAACAGGAAGTGAAACTTGCTAACTAGCAGAGGCTAATCATCTCGGGACAATGGAGCGATTTTTTTGTGAATGCCTTGCTATTGGGCAAGTTGTAATTATTCTATCTCTTACAGGCTATGTTTAACGCTGCCAGGAGACGTAGGGAAATAAACAATGTTTTCGCGAGTTTATGATAACATCCGGGACGAGGCAGGAAAGCGGAAACAGCTGAACGTCACAAGGTAGTTATGCGCTACTTCAGAATTTATTCGGCAAACGTGTTTCCATCTCCCGTTTTGCGCATTAACTACTTTGCGAATCATCCAAAAACCACCTCAAGCGAGCGTAAAAACTTTTTAGCGAATTGAGTTTTTTTTTTCGGATTTTGCTGTTTCCATTCGAAATGTTTTTGCAGTTTTAACAGATCTGAAAAGCTCTTCTGACTTCTTACGGTTCTGCTTGGTTTAAAAGCACTGATTTGTCTACATTAAAGGATCAGGAGGGCTTATCAATAAACATAAAGTTTGCAGTTATTCATGCTCATGTGGAAACTAAGGTTTTTCACAAAAATGTTTCTGACTCCAAGTTTGTTTCACATTTCCATTCTGTGATTACACATCGGGTCCAGCCTTGGTAACAAAATACATGCATATCTACTGTTGGTGAAACTTTGAGAGTTAACTTTGCCTAATGATACAAGGGACTGGATTGGTTCTGTCATCAGATTAGCTGCAGATGTTCAGCTGTCACTGGGCCGTGGGGCCTAACAGTCTGCTTTCTGACACTGTGTGTGTGAACATGAGACAGTATTGTTCCTGTCTCCCAGCCTCCATCAGTGGGCAGATCTTTGCACCCAAGCCCAAAGCGGAAGCTGCCCAGGCACCAGAAGCCAACTTTTTTTTTTCTGTTTTCTTTGAAGAGCTGCTGGCAATGATTTCAAAGCCCCCTTTTCTCAGTGCTGGCTCCTAAAATAATGTGCAGTAAATGTAACCCAGCTGCTCAGACAATACTTCTTACTCTCAACACTAGTAGATTTATATTCATCCTTTTCATGTTTTACTCTTTGTACATTTTGTTTAACACAACCAGGTGAATTCTTTCTTTTATTTTGAACTGATTAGTATGAGAAATCATTTATTTTGTCCCACATATATAAATAACACTGAATGTTTCTGGAATTTTGATGCATCACCAGTTTTATGATGGAAAGAAAAGTCTCACTCACACACACACACACACACACACACACACACACACACACACACACACACACACACACACAGATGAAGTCTTTGTAAGTCGGATTTGTTTTGTTGGTTGAAATAGACAGCTGTAATGCCCATTTAGTCACAGTCCAAAGATGGAGGCCTTGGATAACCCACTTTACGTTAACAATATGCATTGTGTTTGTGTAAACTCTAAAAACAGATGTTTCCACTTGATCAACCATTGAAAATAGTGTTTTCAGATTTTACAAACTTTATAGGAGCTTGTTGTAATTGGGCATGAAATGGTGTGAAATTATGACATTATGGTAACCTTGGGCAAAAATATCACCGTTTTGTTTATCACAGTTTTATAAAAAGTTTTATTTTGAAATTGTTTTTTAAAAACAAAAAACCTTTTCTATTTTCATATTTAACTTTAATTATCTTTGGAAGCTGTTTTTAGATCACAGGTGGAATGCTGACATTGTATTTACCTGTGTGCGTTCATATATCAAATCAGCACCTAATGCAATTAAGCTGTACTGATAAAGTTTACATCTAATAGGATAACTGCTTTTTAACTGCTTTAATAGAAACATCAGGGTATACTGCGAGACAAGTCACCTCTTAACTGAAATAATGTATCACGTTGGGAGTTTTTAGTTTTAGATTTTAAAGGGGTGTTTGACGTAAAGATCATATGTATAAATCATGATGCACAACAGAAACAACAGAAATCATCTGTTTGAACGTGTGTTTATGAAATGCTTGCTCAGTTAAGTAGCTGCTTGGTTAAAGGCAGAGTTGCAAAGTAACTAAGTACAAATACTTTGTTACTGTAAGTAGATTTTTTGGGTATCTGTACTTTACTTGAGTAAATATTTTTCAGACTGCTTTTTACTTCTACTCCGTACATTTTCACACAATTATCTGTACTTTCTACTCACTACATTTTTAAAAAAGACAAGAATTATAAAGTCATTTTTATTTCATTTTTGCTTGTTTTCATTCCAGCTTGTTATTGTAATCTATCCATATAAACTGAGCCTCCTTAGATAGAGTGAATTTAACTGTTGTTGAATGAGAAGTATAAATATATAAAATGCTAGTCTTCACGCTAGCGCTAATGCTATATTGCCGTACATGTATTAGCTCGGTGCTAGCACGACAAACAAGCTAAACTGAGGTCCTCCATCTATATTTTCAGTTGCAGTCTGAGTCATTTTTGTGTTCCCCTCTC
>NW_013952428.1:423598-425262 GCF_001266775.1 Austrofundulus limnaeus | reverse complement strand
CCGTGTTAAAATATATTTTAAAAATTTTACAAAACTAAACAGCCTACAGTATTTTTACAGTCTTTATTTTACAGTTTAAATAAATGTTTATCAAATAAAGTCTAATGTTACAACTAATCGTGGATCCCTTTAAGTAAAAGTCACTTTAGTTTCATTGAAAGATGGCAACCCACATGTGCCCCCTCCATCCATCGCTCCTTTCCCTAAAGCCCTTAAATACTATAAGAAAGACCCTCTGTGGTGAGGCGGGCTGCAGTAAACATACCTACAGTGACCACATTAGAGCCTGCCTCCAGCTGTGGGGAGTCTCAGCAGCTGAAAGCTAAACTGCAACACTGCTTCTGCTCTCAGGCAAGTTTAATGCACATCGGGGCATTTTTTGGCATCACTTTAGAAAGCAAAAATAGTTGTTGGATTATAACAGTTGTGGAAAATCCTCTCAGCTGTGGCAAGTTGGAAAAGACCCAATAAAGATTTACACTGCCAAGTTCCCTTGAGGACAAAAGTAAGCCTGCAGCTCAGTGTGAGCAGAAGAAAATAATCTACTGCTGTTTTTTATTCATTCAGTTATTGAAGCTGTGTCCATTTGTGTTAACTGTAACAGGTTTTCTTTATTTTAGACAAATCACAGACAAACAAACCAACAAGCAGCCAGTGTGTGATCACAGTTGATTTTATTATTGCATGATTGCAGATTCAGGGGCCCACTGCCATGTGGTTTATTAGTGTAGTACAACTCACAGTGATCCCACAGAAGCTGATGTGTAAATCCTAAAATATTTAAAGATTATTCAAACTTTTCTGGTAAAATTCTGCTTGTTTTTCTGCTGTTTAAACATTTGATGCTGGTTTTAATTACAACCCCAGTTCTTCAGAAATTGGAACATTGTGTTAAATGTAAAAGAGAAAAAGTAATGCAATCATTTGCAAATTTAACACATCCATAATTATTTACGAGTGAATATAGTAAACATATCAAGTATCTGTGGTCTGTGACTGGTGTCACAACTGATAAATTACTAACTCGGGATAACTATTTGACAATCACCTCAAAAATGACCAAACTAAAACTACTGAGAACCTTTAGTCCCTTTGGTCCAGGGTGGCTGAGGCCCTGTTCACATTGATGTTAACATTCATCTTTATCTGGTTGAGGTTAGATAGCTCTACATTTAGGTCTGAATGGCCTCAGTAGCTGCGTTTCCATTGACCATGAAAATGCGCAGATTAGAATTTCGAAAATGAAATTGCTCAATGGAAACACGTCAATTTGGAGAAAAATTACATTTTTCGACCAAATGTTTTTGCGCTAAGATGAGGTGATATTTCGACCATATTGAAATTGGTGTTTTTCGCAAAACTACAACGGAAACACTTTTTTTGCATCACTGGAGTCACGTGATCAACAACCGTCTGTTTCTACTGGCAATAAAGATGATGACGAAGAAGATAAGTAGAAGTAGTAGTAATATCACAGAAGTAGTATAAAATAGTAAACTCACCGACTACAATTTCCCAAAAACACAGCATACGTAGCCGCTCCCAAGTAGGGACTTGTCTCTGGAAAGCCTCGATAAAAGACGCCGACGTCTCCCGGTAGCAACATGCTGTGTGTTTACATCCATCGCCACCATGTTTGTAATGACTTATCGCGAGAACAAACG
>NW_013952428.1:411927-423588 GCF_001266775.1 Austrofundulus limnaeus | reverse complement strand
GACTTTAATAACATTTATTACTTAATGGAAACACTGCCGTTGCGAAACTGTGTTTTTCGACATTAACAGAATATCGATAAAGTTTTGTGCACATTTGCAAGGGAAACGCAGCTAATGTGTATCAAAAACTTTATCACTTAAACTACCATTGAAGCTGTTCTGGAATCTGCATACGTTTGATTGTCTGAACAGCAACACATCCCAACCCTTGATGTAGAACCTCCTAAAAGTGAAGTTAACCCTACACAGGTGGCAGAGTGGACGTCTAATGGGGGAACTGTCTCCTCAGCTGTGACTGCTTAATAATAACTAAACAGAGATCCTTGTGTAAATTCTAAAGATCCCACTGTTTGTTTTCAACGAAAACCTTTAAGACTGTTCCAATCCTGCATATAAAGCTCAGTTTTATTGGATTTTATGAATCAAATGATGTCGTATGGTTAATCTTATCTTAATGTTTACTTGTTTGGAGTTGTTGGACCGTGGCTGTCAGCTGTAATGTGCTGTCAATCACAGAACGACAGCAGTAATTCAGATTACATTTACCTGATTAAACACAGCAGGGAGGTTTAGTTCGCAATGACGTTAACTGAGAAAACACTGTTTCGCAGAACCAGAAGAGATTAAAAATGTGCCATTTAAGTTAGGACCATTATTCTTTTAAGTGTTTGCGGCCAAGTTCTGGGTTTTCCCTTGAGATCTTGATTAGTTCATAAATATTTGAAAAAGGAACTCCTGATCAGCCTTTTACCAGCTGCTGCTCTGATTGTAACAAAGTGTTTGCACGACTTGGGAATGAGTTGCTTTACCATGTTTTGCTGTGGCTGAGTTGTTGCCTGCAGAGGATGTCAAATGGAGGTGAAAGACACTAATAATAATAAATAATAATACATTTTATTTCTAAAGCGCTTATCAAGACACTCAAAGACACTGAAAGTACTGACTGACTGAAAGTGAAGACTGAAAGTAGTTTTCTTTCCGAGGTTAAACAGTTTAGTGTTTTATCAGCTTGGAATGCAATAAACTTAAAGTGGCCCCTGAGGCGCAGTGATTAAGTGATTAGGTGTGTTGTCTGTCTAGTGTTGCCTCTGACACGGTGTCCTTGACTGTAAAACATGTCTCTTGTATCTGCACACAAACCTTTAACTTCCTTTGTGCTATCCCCCGTCTGTTTCTGGTTCAGCTGTTATCAACATCTAATTTGCAACATTCAGTTTGGGTTAGCGTTTCTGGGCAATCTTGTTAGGTCAGACTATTGACCTGATGGTTAACTGAGCTGAGCGTTGCTCTCTGCTGACATTTTCCATTAGGAGGCTTCAAAAGAGTTGACCCAAGGGGAGAAGAGTCAACCATTAGTTAATTATCTACAGCTTGAAATATGTGTGTCATTCCTCTGAAGCAAGCAGGGGAAGTGAAATCTGCTGACAGTAGGAACGTGTTTGGTACCTGCCAAAGATGCTGTTTACTTTTAATCTGTTAGCTCCAGAGCATTAAATGGTTTCATCAAACGCAGTTTACTTCTCATGACCTTGTGTCAGTGCGTATCTATTTGTCTGTTTTAGCGAAATATCTCATGACAGCTAAACAAATTTTAATGAAATTTTCAGAAACTTTTATGTACATCTATAATTGATTAACTTTTGAGGTCATTCTAAATCAAGATGGCCACCACAGCTAAAGGCCTCAGCCAACACAAAAAGGTCTGTAACAGTCAGATTTTGTTTGGTATGATTTGTTGTGGTAGTAGCTATGGTTTAGGGCTGGGTGATACTGGGAATATTTGAGATCTCAAGAGTTTCTCCTCATGCAGTGTGTATGGATAGTACCTACACCTTCTCAAAACTAAAGTTAAGAGGAAAATCACGAGTTATTTCTTTTTAAGGAATAAACATCTTCTCTTTGTAAATATGAGAATAACCACAATAAGTGAACTTACTCAGGAATTTAAGTTGATCTAAAAAAATAATTTTATTTACAGAATCAAATTAATTACTAATGTACAGCTTATTGTGAACAATCAAAATTTTTGTGAGTTAAAACATCAACAAAAACAGGTACATGTCCGCGCTAATTAATGTCGATATGACAACTCTAAAAAGAGACAGCAGAATTTCAGGTTTAAGGTCTTAATAAACCAGATGTTTGCAGGTACACGAAACTTATATGGCAAGGTTTAAGATTAAGATAAAGAAAGAAGGAAGAATGTGTGAAAAACCAGAACAAACACTTAAGGTCTCTGGCCGACGCATCAGCCCAAACTCAGGTACACTTGTCAAAACATTCAGGTTTTACCTGGAGGTGCCTCGACCGTCGGATTGAGCGTTAGGAAGTTTTACCCAGGTTGGTGAGAAACTCAGAGTCCCTTACTTCCAGTAGAACTTCCAAAGTTTTGCTTTACAGCGTCTGGAGATCTGCCTCTGTCCGAAGGAGCGAGCCAAAAACCCGTTTCAGGTTTTTCTTCAAAATAAAAGACTTCTCATCAGAGGTTTTTAAAACTGAATGGAGCTTCAAAGCTGGTGGTTTGGATCACGACTGAAGGTGTCATGAGCTGATAGGCAAAGACTTGCTCGTTGGGAAAAGAGCCAAATCAGTGCCAAATGCTGATTTCTCCTGCGGAGGAAAAACAGCTCAGGGAGACGAAAAAATGGAGTCTTTCTCATCTCTTTTCCTTTCTCTGTCTGTCGAGGGCTTCGTTCCAGGGTTCATTTCTAAAGAGAAAGAGCTAGGAACGTGACCTCGACTTTTGGGTTAGTTACAGGCAGAATGAAAGGTTTAGTCTAGGATATTCGCCATAGCAGAAAAACATCTTGCACCTGCTCAGAAAAACAAGTTCAAACTTTGACAGGATTAACACTGAAAGAAAATGAACTAAAGTTCAGTGAAATATAAGTGAATTATTTAAACTGAAATAAATCTTAAAATATTTGTCTATGATTCAAATACAAACATTTTTATATGTATATTTCATAATAAAACATAGTGAAGTAATCACAATGATCAATTTAGTTAAATTGATCAAACACAATCACTTTACTGTAAAATAACAGTTGATTAAACAAAGATTTGTGTAAAACAAATAAAGAAACATTGAAACAATATTTTTATTGTGTGTTTTTTCTTTTTCTGAAGTATAATGCAAGAAGACAGATTGTCATTATTTTCATTATGTAACTTTGATTTAAAAAATGATAACTTGTAGTTAAAAGAAAGTGTAAATCAAGAATATAAAGAAGATTATTATTTTGTTTATTAAAGAAAATAAAATGTCTCTTTTGAGAAAGGTCTTTTGAGACCAGGGTCAAAGACAGGTGGAAATGTCCATTCCCTCTCAGGTGACCCTTACGAATGCAATACTGCGATTATATTGAGTTATTTTTTAGCCATCTAGATCTAATTTGCCAGTTTATCTCACCCAGGTTCTTTAAACAGATCATCGCGATCCATTCATTCATTTCAGCCTTGTAGTTTTATTGATTAGATCAGTAAACTGTTGGGGAGCTCCTTCCTTGCTTGCCTGCATGTCAGATACTCAAGCTACAGTATGCTGCAGCCGAACTGCCAAAATTGTATCGGATTGTCGTGGTTTCATGACGAAAATTGCAACATTCTGTTCGCATTATCAGCATTTTAGCAACTTCTTGCCTAATTTGTGGGCTCCTTCTCATGTGGCCGATGAATGCGGGCCACAAAATCCCAGAAATGAAGGATGCATCTGACTATCTTTCCCAGCCGAGGATATCCCAGGATTGATTGCACCATCAGTAAACTAAAGAGAAAAATGAAAAGACATGTTTCAACACATTTTAATTCTGGAGGAACACAATCACTATGGTAACTGGGTAGATAAGTACATCATGTGAAGGCCAGACAGTCTCATTTCACAGCCGTATAAAGCATCGTACCCGGACTGCATAGGCTGTAGCCTCTATGGGCCGTGGTCTAGGTCAGGGCTTCTTAACCTTTTTGACCTCGGGGCCCAATTTATTAAACATAAAGTGTCACGAGGCCCAGTCAGACATTACCAATGTATGGATCAAAATGATAATTATTATAAATCTTGGTTTAATTTTTATTGTATTTACATTATAACTAAATTAAATACACTTACATTTTTAAAAGCTGTCAAATAATCAAAAGACAAGATTATGACAAACAATTTTTTATATTGTAACCTGCCCATAACAATTATTTGAACAAATACAAATCTCAGTCAACAGACCACTCAGGCTTATCAACACAAATATATATATTTAATACACAAATAACAAAAATAGAAAATTCAATAAATAAAATTGTGGGCATAAGATAAATAAATTAAAAATGATTAAATGTTTCAAATACAAAAAACTGTAAAACTGATTTTGATAAAGTACAAAGGAAACTATTTTTAAACTTTTGCATGGTAGAAACAGAAGCTGCTCTTCATATTGGTGACAAACAACAGTAACAACAGCTTTTTGACAAGTTTAAAGTTTCTTTAAAATACGTAAAAATATTTAAAAAATTAACTACAAAAAATAATTTGATAAAGTGCAAATTAAAATATAGTTGTATCTGCAACTGTATTTGATAATGTTTTGAACTTTTAAAATATTACATGGTAAAAACAGAAGCTGCTCTTCATATTAGTGACAAACTTTGGTGTTTTTGATGAGTTTCTTTCATTTTTGTTTCTACTTTTCATTTAAAATAAGTTTCCATTCTCAGCAGGTTTCTAAGGTTCTTCTTCTACATATTAAAAAGTTGTTAAACATCTGAGTGGTGCACTACTGCTACTAGTGGAGAGAAAGTGTATTACACCTTATTTAAAATCAATGTGGTCCCACGGCCCTCTGTGGCCCAAAGTTAAAAACTGTTGTTCTTTTGAGGCCCTCAAGGTGGCGCTGTGGCCCACAGGTGAAGAATCTCTGGTCTAGGTAGACTGCAGTCCTGGATTTCAGACAGCCATTGAGCGAGTTAAAAGTTGTGCTAAGCTTTATGCAGCTTCACCGCTGAGTTCCTAATGAGGAACGCCAACATTAGCATCTGCCCTCGTTTTTATGAACATATGAAACAGTTTAAGTTTCTCCAGGTGCCGCTTCTCTGTTGTGTCTTGTTTAGATGGGAAATACTGGTGAGCAATGAGGAAAAGGATGATAGTTATTGTGAGAGAGCCAACAATGACAGAGCTGTTAGCCTCTAGAGGTGGTGTGTTTTAGTCATTTGGAATCAAAGCTGCATTTGTTTCTGCCGTTTCTCTGCAGGTCGAAGCAGCAGCGAAAGAGAAGTCTTACATCATCTGGCTTTAACTGAAGAGATCTGTCTTTCTCCTGCTCCAGCGTTCACACAAGAGGTTGGTGTTGTCTTGTGTGTTTTCCCTTTTAAATGCATCTATTTAGGTACATATCAAAAGTTTACTGCTATTATTTGAACCAGATTAATAGATTTCCTGATATTTTCTTTTCCAAGTTTGAGATATGTTCTCTTTTGGTGGCATGATTGATCCAAAGAACTGTTAACCAGCAATCCCTCCCTAAATAAATCCCAGGCAAAATGTATAAATCTGCTGCAATGTGTCCAAACACAAACAAATAATGTGGTTATTGTTATTTTAATTTGTCATCGACAAGGTTTTGGTGCACTGTAGTACATATAAAATAAAATATCTGAGTGTGTCTCAGAGATATACACGAAAGTACTGAAATAAAGTGTACATATTTTTGGTCATTTGTACAATATTTGTTTAAATGATTTTATGGTTCCACATCTAGCTAATATACTTATATTCAGTTACATTTCGCTAATGTCAGCTACGTATAACAGATTCGACAGGACTGACAAAGATAATAGTTGGTTGCTCAAAACTGATAAAAATAGATTAATTTCCTGTTTCAGTCTCACTGAATTCTGAGTGTTTTCAAACAAAGCTCTGTGCATATGTGTTTCGTACATCCATTTTTTTTTTTTTTTTTTAGAAATCATAGCATATTGTGTGCATGTCTTTCAACACTGTGTTCTCAGTAATCATTCCACCTTGACTCACTTCACACTCAGCAGCTGCGCCAATCATGGCTCTGGGGTCACATCCAGCTCACAGTTGTGCTCAAGTCTGGCCCTCTGATGAGTTCATTTAAAATAAAACTATATATTAAATAAAAAAGCTAAATTTGCCAGAAAAACAATAAAAAATCTGAAATAAATGTTTCTGTTAAAACGGCGTTCCTGTTATGACAGGATGATTTAACTCAGTCCACCTTCCAATGCGTTTAAAACAAGGCTTGAAATAGTACGTTAAATTTATGTTATGACACTAATTCCCCTGTGCTGTTAGCTAACAGTAACTGTAGCTGACCAAGCTATTTATTTGAATAACCTGGCTGTATTCAGTAAAATGTGTGATTATAAGTAAGATTAAATATATAGCTGCTGGTTATTTTTAAGGTGTTCTGAGTCTGGACTCGAGGCTGTCAAACTCTCATATTCCCCCTGTTATTAGTAACATGTATGTTTCAGTTAAAAGTTTCTTTGAACCTAAATGATTCATAAAATCAACAGTATGGTACAGTTTTCTGCACTGTATCTTAAATATTTTTACCTTTAACTACACAAACCATCCTGTGAGCCCTCAGCTGGGTCCTGGCTCACCACAGCCTGAAATCCATCCTGTATATTTATCTGAAGAAGTAGGATAAGGTTGGGATGGAGTGGGGGTGATTTTGAACCAGAGGGAAACAATGGGAATGGAAGATAATGAGTGCAGCCACCTGTGAAGGCCATTGAAGCAGAAACCCCCACTAACATGATAAACAAACTAAAAGCTGCGCTTTTTAAAATATGGAAACTTTATGTCAGCAGCTCACTTCCTGTTTTCTCTCATGCCAAACAGGTGATGTTTAGGTCTGATCTTTGTGTTCAGTGTTTTATATTAGTCAGGATGTTACTATTTGTGTTGCTGTCAGCTGTTAACCAATCACGTTTTTGTTCATTTGTTCTTTAGTTAGAACAGTTTAAGTTTCATTGTTCCAGCTTTACTCTGACACAATTTTTACCTCTGCCAACGAGGTAATGTTTGTCGCGTATGTCGGTCGGTCTGTCTGTGGACAGCATTACTCCAAATAGGAATGCGCGATATAAACGATATACGGTAGAAACGATATAAATTTGTCCTATGATAGAGATCTGTAGTCTACCGGCCAACCGCGCAATTCTTTTTGATGAYKTAACCGGCTGGAGTCAAAACAGAGGAAGCGGGAAGCTGCGTGGCTGAGAGCGCAAATGGAGAGGGTGAAAAAAAACATGACTTATCCGGACCAGTGTTTACATGTTTACGTGACGGCGTGCCTGCAGCGGGAGGAGCGCGCGCAGCAGCACGTGGTGACGCAGCGAGTCTGAGAGCGCAAATGAAGAGGGGAAAAAAAAACATAACTTATCTGGACCTGGTTAGGGTGTGCGAAAATGAACGCCGAACTGTTTACATGTTTACGTGACGGCGCGTCCTCCGGTCAGATGCCAAACGACCACAGTGCCTGCAGTGGGAGCATCACCTGTCAGTCACCAGGGGTTTAACAAGTGGGGGTGGCCACAGGGGGCTGTGCCCCACCAGTTTTAACCCCTTGAGTCCCAAGCTTTGTGCTTATTTAAATCTTTCCCAGCTAGATAAGATTAGTAGTACCATATACATACAAAATGTTTTTAACTACGACTTAAAAATATAAATATATGTTTTTATAAATATATGTTTTACTTAAAATAAAAAATGAACCTAAATAGTTCATCTGACCAAAAGATAACTACTATAAAATAAATGTCCTCAATAACATGTTGAAGCTTTTCCTGAGGTTAGAGGCATTAGATAAATCAATACTTTTTAAGCTAGCTGGACTTTATTTTGAAACTGTAGATGTTTTAACTTATTTGGCAAATGTGTTTCCATCTCTGCTTTTGCGCATTAACTCCTTTACAGGATGGGGGAAATTGGTCTTGGCGGAGGTTTGCACTCTCCGAGTGCTTCTAGTTCTCGTTGTGTCTGTAGTAATTTAATCTGATATGACAAGTTTTTGTGAAGATTTAAACCAAAAGGCCTGACCCCTCACACTGGTTTTATTGTGTATGTGTGCATCTCACTTTACTTCCCCGTAACAAAACCATCCTGACAATAACGTTTTCATTTCTCTGATTCTTATCCTCTCAACATTGATCCTTTTTCGTCTATTGTCTCCAAACATCCTACTCCTGTTTTTTTTTTTCTTAGTGCAAAGATAATGTACTCTGATTCCCTCATTATCCAAAACTCGGCTGAGAGTTTTTCTCAGCAGGGCTTACTTTTTGAATTTTATCTGAGTATCATGTTGAGCTCAGCGTGCACACCCGCCCGTCCCCAAGGGTCTGTTGGGATAAAGCAGCCAGCAAGGTCTCAGTTTGCAGGGGAGTTGGGTTTGTTTTGTGGTATTGTGGGAAACTCCGCTGGAAGCGGAAGGTCAGCGCCAGAGGGAAGTCAGGATTAAACTGCACTCATCCCAGGCCCAAAACAGGAGCAAAATAACACTTTTAGGACCAAAAACTGGGTCCACCTGGCTTAGCGTTGGAACTGAGTTTGGTGCAGAAAATGGGATATGCAGTGTAAGGACTTTTTCGTCTTGTTTTGGGTGCCCCCAGGGGTTTTAAGATGGACTAAGGTGGAGCTAGTAATAATTAATCATGCAGGAGACAGGAGGGAAACAGGAGATCTGTTGAGATTCCTCAGGGCTTCTCAGTCTGCTGTTAGAAGAAAAAAGTTGGAGGAGATTTCTTAAAGGAACATTGTGGACTGTTTTTATGTCACTTTTGTCAAAGCCTGTTCACACAAACAAGTTTTTACTGCTAATTACTACATTTGCTTTTCATCACTATGCACCAGTAGCATGCACTGTGTATAGTGTATAATTATGTCACACCGTGTGTCCTGGTTCAGCTTGATTCTCTGTGTCAGAATGGAAGTACATCTGCACCAACACCATCATAAAATATACAGATGACACAATGGTGGGATTTATAACTGGTTGAGATGAGTCAGCATATAAGGAGGAGTTGTAGCAGCTGGCAGTGTGATGTGTCAGGAAGAAAAACCAGTCACTCAACACCCTAAAAACCAAGGAGATGGAGGTAGATGACAGGAAGAACAAGGCTGCCCTGCACCACTCTACATCAATGGTAACAGTGTGGGGACCTGTGTACATCTCAGCAAACCTGTCCCTGTTGGTCAATACCACAGCCGTAATTAAGAAGGCCCGGCAGCGACTTCACTTCCTGAGAGGACTCAGACAGAACAACTTGGAGACTAAGCTGATGGTAACTTTCTATCGCTCCATCATAGAGAGTGTGCTTGCAAATGCCATCACTGTGTGGTATGCTGGCATGAAAATTTTTGAGACAAATTAGTTAAAGCATGCCTTACGCTAACACAATGGAAAAACAAATAGTCCTTTCATCAGATTTCAGAACTTGTGTTATAACCAAACTACTTAGCAGGAAGGACCTTCCATATCAGTGACGTCTTTTGCCACAGAGGGTGTGGTTCGGTCAAAAGATTGCGTATAAGAACTGTTTGATTTCAAGTCTAAAATCTGGATCTGTCTCTTGGTTCGTTCTTTCCTACTTAGTAAATAACATGTTTTTCACACGTAAGTCAGAGTAAACTAAACTAACGAGAATAAAGTTCTGAAATTCATCACTCTTTTTGTAATAATGTGGCCTTTATTGACACATGGATTGGTCTTTGCAGTCATCTGGTGCGTGTTGAGTAATACCACTGGTTCAAGAGTCAAGATTCAAAGTGTTTATTGTCATATATACACAGATGAAAAACATGTTTCCCTGAGCAATGAAATTCTTACTTTGCCGACCACTCTGAATGTCAAGAGACAACCACACTAAAAAGAATAAGCACTTAAAGGACACTAACAAGGTAATAAGGGATAAAGTATAAAAAAAGACAACACTTCGAACAAAAAGAGACCAAACTAGAGATAATGACATCAGAAGGAAACAATACAATAATAACATCAAGAAAGGGAACAGTACAATCAGTGTTTAAAGTGTAAATGTGCAAATGTGCAACAGGTAACAGTCTGAAATGTGCACATTTGCAATAATAATAGAATGTCACGTTCAGCTGTTTAGAAGTCTGATGGCACTTGGGAAAAATGAGTTGTTATATCTGGAGGTTCTACAGGTCACACCTCTGTACCTCCGGCTGGAGGGCAGAGGTGTAAATAGTCCATGCTGGGGGTGGGTTGGGTCTTTGATGAATGAGGCTGCTCTCCTGTGGGCCCTGCAGTGGTAGATGCTCTGCAGAGAGGGCAGTGAAGTCCCTGTGATCTTCTCTGCAGTTTTTACCATTCTCTGCAGACGTTTGCGGTTCGTAATGGTGGTACTGTTGTACCAGGCTGTGATGCAGCAGGTCAGGATGCTCTCTACAGCACAGCTGTAAACGTTCCTGAGGATCTTTGTCGACATGCCAAACTTCCTTAGTCTCCTCAGGAAGTAAAGTCTCTAGCTGTGTTTCCGTTGCAAATGTGCGCAAAACTTTGTCGATATTCTGTTAATGTTGAAAAAACACAGTTTCGCAACTGCTGTGTTTCCATTAAGTAAGACATGCTATTAAAGTCACGCGTGAATGCGTTTGTTCTCGCGATAAGTCATTACAAACATGGCGGCGATGGATGTAAACACATAGCATGTTGCTACCACGACACTAGCGCTCATCATCAGAGGAGACGTCGGCGTCTTTTATCGAGGCTTTCCAGAGACAAGTCCCTACTTGGGAGCGGCTACGTATGCTGTGTTTTTGGGAAATTGTAGTCGCTGAGTTTACTATTTTATACTACTTCTGTGATATTACTACTACTTCTGCTTCCTGTTATCTTCTTCGTCATCGTCTTTTTCGCCAGTAGAAACAGCCGGTTGTTGATCACATGACTCCCGTGATGCGAAAAAAGTGTTTCCATTGCAGTTTTGCGAAAAACACCAATTTTGATACGGCCGAAATACCACCTCATTCTAGCGCAAAAGCATTTTGTCGAAAAACAACTTTTTTCGAAAGTGACATGTTTCCATTGAGAAGATTTATTTTCGAAATTCTAATTTGCGCATTTTCATGGTCAATGGAACCGCAGCTACTGTTATTTTGTGGGCCGGAACCCCCCCATTAAAGCATTACCCTACCCCAAGGCAACTTTGAAAAAATTCCCACTAAGTGGGCGGTGCTCAGAGACACTAAGGGGCACGGCCAAGTGTAGGGATGAGAGAGGAGATGTGGTCAGGACGAAGGAACCTGAGAGCTAGCTTAATTTGACAAGCTAACATTTCTGAATGTCAAGAATTTGATGTATTTTGTAAAAAGTACAGTTTCATGTTATACATGCAATCTCACATTGAGCTGTTTCCAACTAACACATAAAGTTCAGGAAACATACCGTATAAAATATGACTTAGACATTCTTGATAAAAATCTGCTTCCATCTAGCAGGATGATGAAGATGAAACGTGGCTGGACATTTCAGCAAGACAATGAGCCCAAACACAAAGCCAAGGAAACTCTCAGTTGGTTTCAGAGAAAGAAACTTGTCTTTCACAGAATTAATTATTTTTTGCTGTTATCACTGAATATTTCGCGCGATCTCCTTCCTGCACACTCTGTCGGAC
>NW_013952428.1:410217-411718 GCF_001266775.1 Austrofundulus limnaeus | reverse complement strand
GGGTTGTTACCAACATCTGGTGAAAATTTCATGTCATTAGCTCCTCTAGTAATATATTTACTGAGAAAAATGGTGACGTGTTCAATACTTATTTTACTCGCTGTATGTAGAATTATTATGAGAAATGTTCCATTGAGTGTCTGGGAAAAAACACTAAAGTTTTCATAGCTGTGTTTTTCTCTGTCTTTTTCCTTATTTCTGTGTTAGGTCTTATCCGTGTTTTGTTGCTGTTTGCCAGCCTCTTTAACCCTCAGCTCGGAGAACATCAGTTGATATGTAGCTGCTAAGAGACACCATGCAGATGGAGTCAGATTTGGAGAATTTGTGGCAAAAAATAATAATCTCAAGCCAAAAAGCCAGAGAGAGAGACACTCCCCGTCTGGGGCGTCCTGGCCGACCACCCAGTTTGAGCTGGGGTGTGATATTTCAGATGGTCTTTGTTTCCCATCTCCTTCCTGCAGAGGCTCATTCTGCTGCTGAAGATCTGGTCAGAATGAGAAAGAAGGAGAGATTGTTGACCTTCCTCCATAGAGGGGCAGTTAGAGAAACAACCTCCCAGCAGTGTGGGTCAGTCCATGTCAGCCCTTATTATGCTGAACATTCACACTTTTGTTTCTCTGTTCCATATTTGTAATCTAACCCCCAATCTACACTGGATGTGGTTCTGCTCTGCTCCTCTACGGTCCGGTCCCCGCAGTAAATAGCAACCATTATAATCAATGAGAGGTTTTACATTGGTGGCGTAGGGCGGCGGCTAACGGATGGCGATCTGCCAAAATTACATTCAATCCTATTTTTGCCGGACGCCAGAGCTTCTCCAGAGTCAATCAAAGATCACATCGCACCAACAGGAAAATGAATGAGCACATCCATGTTGTCAAAATAATTCACCAAAGGCTAATTCGTCTAAATCCTAGCTACGTTAATAAATATATGGGTATATTTATACACAATTGTCGTCAAAATGTATACGAATAAATATGTTATTTTGTAAATTAAAATGATTAAAATTTAATGAGTTGGTTGATTATAATATTTTGCAGCTTATGTAAAAAATGTTACCTTTAAACATTCAGTTATATTTTGTTAAGAGAGAAAGTTCTTATAATCTTAAAGGACTTGAGATGTTTGTGAAACCTAGAATTCGAACAAACTTGAAGGACCGATGTACTTCGGTTCAGGGAATAAGATTTGGAATAATCTAGAAAGCTATTATAAAAATACCAGTTCAATGTATTGTTTTAAGAGAAGGATAAAAATAAGTTTGTTAAAGAAATATGAAATTGTTTAATGTATATCAAAGTTGTTGTTTGAGAGGGAATTGAAGTTTTTATTTTGTTTGTGTTTCTTGATTATTATTGCTTGAAATTAATTATAGAAAAAAGGGGCAGATATTATAAGATTTTTCTTCTTTCTGCCTCCTTTCATTTCAATGTGATTTGTATATTTTTTGTTGTTTATATATGTTATGTATTTTTTAGTTTTTAAAGGGCCAATATTA
>NW_013952428.1:407698-409858 GCF_001266775.1 Austrofundulus limnaeus | reverse complement strand
CACCTGTCGTTTTGCTTCTCAGCATGGCTTCATAAAAACACTGCAGGATTTCTCAACATGATGAATGAGTCAGAGCAAGGCTTTGGACATGTTTTTTATGAGAGTATAACATTATAACATGATATAAAACTCAAAAAAGTTGATTTTACATGATTTTGCCCCTTTAATGTGTATTTTTTTGTTTGTTTTTTGTTTTAAATGAAATGAATAAACTTAACTAAACTAAACTAAATGTATTGTTCTGTTTGGGAAGCAGATGGCAACATGTAGCATGCAGAAAATGTTTACACAGATGATACACATGGATTCCGTTTCGTTAGTCCATTTTCTTCCTCTAATCTGGAGCCGGGTCGTGGGGGCAGCAGTCGAAGCAGAGAGACCCAGACTTCCCTCTCCCCAGCTCTCCTGGCTTTGCACCGGAGCGGAGCAGACGCAGTTTAAATAGGGGTGGAAACCAATGGCGGTTTTGCTACTTTTAGTTAAAGTTTTGCTACTTAA
This sequence comes from Austrofundulus limnaeus, assembly GCF_001266775.1. NCBI lineage: Eukaryota > Metazoa > Chordata > Actinopteri > Cyprinodontiformes > Rivulidae > Austrofundulus > Austrofundulus limnaeus. The sequence goes on along the minus strand of NW_013952428.1, from coordinate 409,360 downwards.
CTAAAAAAACGTTTACCTTTTAGATAGTATTCTGCTTCTTTTAGTTTTAATTTAATTTGAGCTTTTTCAACAAATTTCAACCAGATCATTTAGCGCTTAGCATTCTTAATGCATTTTTGAAGGACAGATGAGTTTTTTTCTCCCTCATTGTGATTGTATCACCTCGGTTCCTCCAACCTTTCCTGTCAGTCAGTCCACTGCTGCCACCTGTCAGGTGTACTCCCCACAGGTTTGAAGCTGTATGTCCTTTAAACAGTCCAGCCTATGTCCTATTATTTCTTCTCCCTTTGTCTTTCTTTCCCACACTTCTGTCTTACTTCCCCTGTTCCTCTGAGCTGCTGGGATTTCCTCACACTTAGCACAACTGTGTGTTTGTGTTACAGTCATATTGTTCTAGAACATTCATTCATTTATCCATCATTTTCAACATCCAAACTCCCCCAAAAAGACAGAGGCAACCCTGTGGCCATAAGTAGTGGGGATGCTGGTGACGTTACTATGCGTTGAGTAGTGTCAATAGAATCAATGCAGATCAGTTTCTTGTGCACCTACAACCTGTAGAAAAACTCAATTTTACAACTGTCAAAAATAAAGATGAGAAAATTGCTAATGTTCTGATTTTTGCGAAAATTGAGAATAAAAACTAATTTAAACTAGACATGGGTTTTTACGATGTAAAAACAAGTGCACATTGCCATGCAGCATGGCTTTGCCTTCAGCAATGGACTTGCAGAATGAGGTGTGACCAAGTTCAAATGTGTTTTCTATAACAGCTTGTGCCTGTCAAGTCAGCAGGCGTTTGTAATAAGGGTAATTGTGTGACAATATGAAGTTTGTAGAGATTTTCTGCTAAAGGTGCTGTTGCTGGTTTTTGAACCTTGACCTCCCACATGAAAGCCCTTGGCACTAACCATTGGTGCTGTGATAGAGAACCCTGCCAGGGGTTGGTTTGTATGTGTGCAGAAAGAGGCCACATTGCCAATGTAATGGTTGTCACTAATTTGAAATATATTACAACAATAAAGCAATATTAGGACAATATTATAGTAAAACATCAAAATACAATCATATTAGTATTGTAAACACTGAACTATTGAGTTGAAATATTATTAAACTATTGTGCAGTACTAAGTTGAGTACAGCAGGGGGCAGTATTGGACCAATACAAGGCTCAATTGACTGCCATTATAATTTTTTAAACATTAATATTTCAAAAACTATAAGTTTTGTAGGCACCAAAAGGCATAGCCATCATTTGGAACAGTAGCTTTACAGATATAAATTACAATGGCAGCTCTAGGATAAAGTATGCAGGAGGAGAAGCATGGCAAAGTTGAGATGGCTTGGATGGGAAACGAATCACAATAGTGTGCATTGCATTAGCAATGCACACTGATTACTGACAGTGCCGAAAAGTAACCATAAATGTCCATGCTTTCTGCTCATATTCATTCATATTTATTAATCAGACCTGAGTTCTAGATGAACATAGAAATCTGAAAGACACGTACTGTATATATTGGGTGTAGGAAAACATAAAAGCTAATATTTTATAACTATGATGTGCACCATGCAGCGCAATCATTACATTATTATCTTTATCAGCAGAGAGAGAGAGAGAGAGAGAGAGAGAGAGAGAGAGAGAGAGAGAGAGAGAGAGAG
>NW_013952428.1:401678-404758 GCF_001266775.1 Austrofundulus limnaeus | reverse complement strand
AAATCGATACAGGGCTTTAGAATATCGATACAGTATCGGGGAAATGAAATATCGCGATATTTCAGTGTATCGATATTTTCTTACACCCCTAGTTAAGGCTGGTGTTTTTTGTGGACGCAAGTCAAACATCTGTCTCCACGTGTCTGTGGATGGGTCCTTGAAGTGGCCAGATGCCAGATGATGTTGCTGCTCCGTCTCTGGGATTTAAACTCGGCTCAGACTTTTCTGAGTGTAAAAACAAGCAGAACTGCAGCAGGAGTGACTCTATTTACTACTCTATATCTGCTTTTAGTTGGCACCCATTGTGAGTGTTTGTGGATTGGAGCCATATCTGAGGTGTTTGAAAGAAAACCTGATAAAATGTTTCTGTTTTCTCTGATACTAGTAGTTGTTTGACACTTAGTTTGTCATGTTTGTTTCGATGATTCAGGAGCTTATCTAGAAATCTTCTGCTGAGTTCCTCACAAAAACTATTGTTATTTTTGCTCCATAAGTTATCACCAAAGATGTTTGTTGCATCCATTTATTCATGGATAAACCTGGCTCAGCTGAGAAACAATGCAGCTCATGCAGGCACAGCTTCAGTTAGAAACACAATAAAAAAATCATTGAAATATCTGAGGCATGTTTGTAATTGTGTCAGCATGAACCAAAACAAAGGATTTAGTTAAACTGATATAAAATGTGTTCATTCCTGACTTACAGTATTTTAATAGTTTTATACACTGACGTTTGATATCCAGAGGCCTCATGTACCAACAGTGTGTACACACTAAATGTTTTGCGTAAACCACGTAGCATGCACACACTAGTATATGTCAAAATACAAATATTCTGTGAAAGTTTACCTAAATATACTCCAATATTTCATCTGTGAGAATGTTTGTACCTGCACAGGATCCTCCACGCTCCAACACTTAGCTTCCTGTGCTCCATGTTCAGTGTGGCACACACCACAGTACCAAACAGCCCTGTGACTACCATTAACTCTTTAAACAGGGTGACTGACTGATTTAAAGACACCTGTGATGTTGATTATAAGGCATATCTCAGTTTAACATGTATACACAGTCCAATTAGTTTCATTTGTTTTCTAAGGGTACACCTTTTTGTCAATGACAGATTATATATAAATTTAGTTGATTTTTATTTAATTTTTATTACGTTTGTCAGTTTCAATTTATTTCAGCGATCATTATTGATTTAGTTTTTTAAAAAGGATCCAATAAACTTGTGTTATGGACTAATTATCTGTCTGTGTTTCCTGTTGTTGCAATAAAACTCAGCTGATCATCCCACGGAGTGCCTTCATTCTTGGACCACGTATTTCTGTCTTTGTTAAATAAATATTACCATAACAGTTGTCTACATCTACACTTACATGTCTGTGCTTAACCTCCGAACACCCATCTGCTTGGCCACAAATTGTCTTAAAAAGGAAGAGAAAGCCATCTGCAAGTCTCAAACCAGAGTGAAGATGATCTGAGAAGTTTCTTGCAGCAGTAATGGGATCTCGCAGACACAGCACAGACTTTGACATCAAAGAGCAGAGGATCTAAAGGGAGTTAAAGATCCACATGTCCAACACATGCCACGCTGCAGCCTCAGACAGACAGATTCAACAGTTTTCCTCTGAGCTGCTGCTCATTCATCTTCCCTTGTCAGACTTTGGTCAGAAGTATCAGGTAGATCTAAAGACAGAAGAGGACCGTGAAGCAAAGCAGGGCAACAACAGATAACAAATAACAGGCTAGGCTGTGAAATCAAACTGACAGTTTCACCTAAAACTTCATCAACATCATTTACTGAGTGACTTGAACATGACAACCTTCTTTCTTTGGTTTGCTGTTTGAAATAATGCATTTAATATATAAAGTATTAAATTTAAACATGAGAATCACATTGCATTAGTAAACAGCATCGTTAGACTGTTTTGTATAGCTAAAATTTCTGAAGAAAAATTTTGAAAGTTGTATTGCAAATGTGAGCTTAGCAAGCAACATTGGCAGAAGGTGCAAGTGGTTTATCTAAGGTCCTTAGAATAATTAACCAAATGCATTCCTCTGTCGATGCCTGAAGGTGATGGCGGAGCAGTAAAGTTTTTGGCTGTGTGTACATTTGGTTTTGGTTTTTGCTTTTGTTAAACCAGTAATCCTCAATCCTGATCATCAAGGGCAACTATCCTGTAGGTGTTTCTCTGCTCCATCAAACCTGATTGTAATGAATGGATGATTAACAGGACTTAAAGACTTGCCGAATAGCAGGAAAACATCTTAAAATTTCTGCTATCCATGTTTCCATCTGACTGTAATGTGAATTTTAAGTGACCTTTAAATTTTTGCAAAACAGAGGGAAAATAAACTGTGAATTAGGCATATTTCCATCTACTGGTTTGGAACGAATCAACCAGTCTACACAAAGTGTAATTTCGTCAGACACTGACGTTGCAGGGCTGTAGTAAACAGGAAGTACAGGGACCACACACCGCGGGACAAGAGAGAGAAGTTTTCAGGAATGTGTTGCTATTGGGCAAGTTGTAATTGTTCTGTCACTATAGTGCCAAAAGTATTCAGTCACCTGCCTTGACTCACATATGAGTTTAAGTGACAACATATTCCTTGTGTGTTTATGGGAATTTTTGATCATTCTTCCAGAAGCACATTTGTGAGGTCACATACTGATGTTGGACAGAAGGCCTGGCGCTCAGTCTCAGCTCTAATTCATCCCAAACGTGTTCTATTGGGTTTAGGTCAGTACTCTGTTCAGGCCAGTCAAGTTCATCCACATGAAGTTAAGACATTAACTTAGGTTCAGGAGCAGGACCACGCCTCCCACCTGCAGCAATCAGTCAGCATCTATTTAACTCGCCTCACCTGGCGTCTGCCCTTAGCTCGCTGTCTCGACACCCACCCTCCCCTTCCACCCCACTTAGGTATGGGAACAAATATTAGTCTTATGTATTTTGTACTCGTAAAACAGACTTTGTACTGGTAGATTAAGATTTGTAACTTTTGGATTGTATTTGTTTGAGTTGTATCTGTAAAAATTAAATATTTATTTGTAAAAATAAAATTTGTATC
>NW_013952428.1:399111-400610 GCF_001266775.1 Austrofundulus limnaeus | reverse complement strand
TTTTGGACGTCCTTCGTCGCGGCGCTGTGACGTCTGCGGCCGACAAATTCGACCTTCGGAGGACCCGTCCTTCCGTTTTGGACACAGCCTAAGTTTCCATTCTCAGCAGGTTTCTAAGGTTCTTCTTCTACATAATAACAAACAACTGAGTGGTGCACTACTGCTACTAGTGGTGAGAAAGTGTATTGCACCTTGTAATCAATGTGGTCCCACGGCCCTCTGCGGCCCAAAGTTAAAAACTATTGTTCTTTTGAGACCCTCAAGGTGGCGCTCGCGGCCCACAATTGGGCTGCAGCCCATTGGTTAAGAATCTCTGCCCTAAACAACATTTTTACTTTTTGTATTTTCTGCTGAATAAGGTTGTGTAGTTTTAAGCTTTTTTTATTTTGGCTAATGCTTACAGTGATTTCAAGGTCAGAAAGAAAGAAGCAAAATGTCTCAAAGTTCTTCCCGCCCTCCTTTCTGTTCTACTCCGTTTCTTACAAGTGAGATCAAGACAAACTCTGTGGCTGGAGATCCATCCTTCAGAGTGCAAACAGAACCAGATGTGCACATTCTGAGCTCTTACAGCCTCTGCCTTTGGTTTAGTATTAGCATGATTGAAGTTAAAAGACGTTTGTCATCGATCCCCACTGTATCTGCAGCCTCACAGAGCAGACACCTGTCTGTCTTCAGGAGACACTGTACATCACAGTGTTTGTCTGCATGAAGTAAATACAGTTTGTTTTTACAATTTCTCAGGCTCCAGCAGACATTTGCAGTTAAACAGATCAGCTTTAAATGTTGCCATTTGTAGCTATGGTCAGTTAACAGTTATCAAGTAGAAAACAAGCTTGTTAAGTTCAAAGATCCCACAAAATGAAGGCGTTTTGTCATTCATAAAACAACTTATTTTGATGTTGATCCAATAAAAAACAATAAAATTCCTGCAAAGACCTATTGTTTGGAAAACAAATTGTACTGGTCTTGGCACAGTAAACTGCAAATGCAGAGCAAAACTGGAAAGCTGGCAGGGTGCAGCAGGATTAAGTGAGAGGGGTTTTAGTGAACAGCCTGTTGTTTTGTTGAGAAAAAGCACTTTTGTGATATTTGAGACATTTTAGTAAGAGTGTGTGGCTTTTTAAATGGCCCATTAACCTCTTCTCAAACATCCCATAGAACCGCAGCATCGGGAACAGTCACAACGGTTTATTAGGACGGGTCACAGTAGGTTTTTTTGTCTTATTTTTCCCCCAATTGTGTTTTTGTTCGCTTCTCCATGTGTTTGTGTCTATCCAACTGTTAACAAAATGTTGCACAAACTACTGGACAAATTTAAAAGAAGCTTGCCAATGCTCAATATTAGATGTACACCTAAAAAAGACTAAGATTTTAAAGTTGATTCAAGATGGCTGCTGCAGCAAAACTGAGATAAAAAACACAAAAATGGCCAAAATACACTCACCGGCCACTTTATTAGGTACACCTGTCCAACTGCTCGTTAACACTTAATTTCTAAT
>NW_013952428.1:395540-396975 GCF_001266775.1 Austrofundulus limnaeus | reverse complement strand
GGTTACAATATAAAAATGTTTGTTATAATCATGTCTTGTGATTGACAGGAGTTTTACTTTTAAAATGTAACTGTATTTAATTTAGTTATGATGTAAATACAATAAAAATTAAACCAAGATTTATAATAATTATCATTTTGATCCATACATTGGTAATGTGTGACTGGGCCTCGTGACACTTTATGTTCAATAAATTGGGCCCCGAGGTCAAAAAGGTTAAGAAGGCCTGGTTTAGATTTGTCCCTTCTCTAAGACATCTGATTCAAATATATGATTTACCATCTCAGTATGTCATCAAAGTCTGCAGAGAATTCCTAATTCCACTCTTTAGGTGTTGAACCAGGACAACACCTAAAACATGCAGGACACCAGCCCTTGAGCACTGACTTTGGACACCACTGTCCTAAAGGATTACAGTGCCAGAGTTAAACCCTGGTGTACAAGGAAGTAAACAGTATTCATTCACCAATGAAATGCGAGGCTTTTTATTTGAATTTGAATTCATTTTCATTCAAAGGTTAGTTTTCAAACTGCTGAGGCTCAGCCTCTTTAACTGATGAGATGGATGTTCTCAGGTTTTCCAGTGACTGATCCGCAGATCAACTCCTCTTCCTGTTTCAGTCAGCCCCTTCCTCTTCTTTTTCATATGGAACTCATTTGGGAGGCAACACAAGTCTGTGAAAGTGTGCAGCTGATGGCGGTGCTGACTGAAGGCTTTCGGTGCTGCAGTAAGCAGTCCTGGGACACGCTGCTCCCCTCAGCCACAGAGAAACAATGCATCAGTCAGAACCATCTGCTCAACCAGCCAATTAACTAATCCAGCAGTCACATGTTTACAGTTCTATGATGAAAGATGGAACAGGACCCGTGTTCTTTGTGGTTCAGGTCATGGGAGTTAATGGCTACAGCCAGACGAGTTAAAGTTTGCATCTGTTGAAATGTGAAGCTGAGCAGTTTAAAATGAAACATTAACACACATTATTGGTTAGGCTGATCCTGTGCTTTGCCACAAGAGTTACCTGAAGTGTCTTTATTTGTATAACTAAAGCACAGCAACGCTAACTTCACTCTGGTAGATAGTGCTAGCACAAAATAATGTAAACATTGTCTTTTTCCTGAAAATCGAGGTTTAGTGCACTTTTTAAAGCTCTTTTCAACGTAAACATGGAGTTCTTTTTATGGAGCTTATACATAATATAGTATAAAAATATGAATAAAACACAGTTGTGTACAATATAAATGAGGAACTAGTGTTCCTTAAAGGTGCAGTATGTAACTTTTCTAAAAATGTATTTTTTACATATTTGTTCATTCTGTCACTATCTCCTGACAGATTGATATTAGACAGGTAATCTATGGGGGAAAAAAGAGTCCTCTTGCTTTTCCTGGTGGTACTACAGGCTTTAGAAAAATCCAGGCTGACCCGAGAATTAAC
>NW_013952428.1:386675-390310 GCF_001266775.1 Austrofundulus limnaeus | reverse complement strand
GTGTGTGTGTGTGTGTGTGTGTGTGTGTGTGTGTGTGTGTGTTAGCAAAAGATTCCAGTCCTCTCAATAAGTAAATAAGGAATTCCTCCTAGAAATGATTTACTTTTGGGGTCCATTCATGATGTAGAGTAAAGTGAGTAACCGTCAGAAACATGAAAGTAGTTTTGCCTCAGCCAGTTTTACAGATCGTGAGCTAAAGTTTAGTGTGGTAGTAGCCGAGCATCATCCCATCGCGTACTCTGAGCACTAATACATCCAGTGTTTTCACAGTATAGCACAAGATTGTTCATGATGTCACTTAAAACGATAAAATGATCTCAGACTGAAACTCAGGCATGAAGGCGCTGGTGATAAAATTCAGTTGGCTAAATTCAAAGGTGAAAAGTAAAAAAAAAATCAGCTGAAAGAGAAGGTGAGAGAAACTGAGTCTGAGAGGGTGGGGGGTACTTTCTGCAGCTCTTGTTGTTTTAACCCAGATTCAGCTCTGAAATATGGCCACCATGCGGTCCCTCTCAGGAGTGTGTCTCTGCTGTCAGAGGAGCCAACCAGACCGAGGTTAGCTGTGATGGAGGAGGAGCAGGGGGAGGGTCCGGGAGTCAGTGAGCACAGGGAGGCATTAAAGAAAGTAAGCAGAGGAGGGGAGACAGAGCAGAGAGGCCACATCTCCAGGCGAGCTGGACTATCTGCAGACAAATGGAGACAGGTTAGATGTTACTTCACGGTTTTGGAATAATTTTTTGTTTGACTAACTAAGATGACTTCCTGGGACAAAGCTTTGCACAGGAACTGCCTGCCTGACTGAAGTCATTTAACGTAAAGTTATCTTTCCGATCTGAATGGCAGCCTCTGTGGTGTCTCTTTGCTGCAGGATGTTGAGCAGATGACAAAAAGATACTTGTAAGGAAAAAATGTGAAGAAGGCTCCTTTTTGATTTTATTTGTCTGAATGGTGATTCAGCATTTACACAATTGTTTTATTGGCTTTGCAGCATTGCAGGTTAACTATATCTGCATACTTTGTAATATTTATCCATTAATCTTTAAAACTGTTCGGCTCATACAGGAGATGGGTGTTATAATGTGTCCTTTTTGCATAAGATCAAAACCATGTTTTCTCTCAAAATCAAGACTTTTCTGTCGTCACACTCATGGACCTCTCCTGCGCTTTCATTGGAAGTGACTGACCCAGTTTGTTGTCACCGACCTGGTGGTTAAATCATTTGGCTGCTTGTGGGTTTTTCATCACGTGATTTTTTTTCTCCTGAAAAAAATAAAATAAAATAATGTGAGCTTTTCTGTGACCAATTACTTCCTGCATTCCCTGTCAGTGGCTGCAGGGGCCACTCATTCAAACAATTCCTCACAGATTATAAACACTTCCTTTGTTTTAAAGCAGTCTTCCTGCTTCAGATGAATTCGTTGTGAGTTGCAAGTGTAGAAATCCAGCTGTTGGGGTGATGCTGCAGAGTTGTATGTGCGGACTCTTCAGCCCTAAACTCAGCTCTAAACAAACACTCTCCATGGTGACGCGTGAGTCTAGTTCCAACAAGTCTATAGATATGCAGATGGCTTCCTGACAGTGGCAGTGTGGAAAGGCGTTTCCTGCTGTTTGGTTGCAGTTAAAAGAGAAAGGCTGAGTGTGCTGCGTTCCAGTTGGACCAGAACTCAAAATCCTGAAGCCGGACTGACGTCAGTTCTGAGCTGATAGCGTTCCAGTTTCAAACATCGGAAAAAGCTTTTCTATTATTTTTCTCTGCAACAATAAAACGTACAATAATAGTGCTCTACAAGGTATTTTGAGTGTACAAACAGCATTAAAACATATATTTTAACTATCACTATAAAGCATTACAAGTACGTCTGATGTAATGTAAAATAAACAACACAGAATAAAGCCACGTTTGTTTACGTGCAAGAGTAGCAACATTAGCGGTTAGCTCGGACAAGCATGCTAGTACGGTACATACATTAAACAAATATAAAAAGGGAAAATAAACAAATTACACTCGTTCTTATTCTGCCTCCTCTCTTCTGACTTTCTGTCTGTTAAATAATGGGGATGTGCTGGTGTACGTTTGATTACAGCTCAACATTAGAGAAACATGCGACCGCTGACAGTTTCATGCGCGCAGCAGCCATGTTGAAATGATGACGTAACGCATGCTCGGGCTGCCCGGGTATGGTTTGGATGCGCCGACCTCCCGACTCGAAACTACGACTTCAGGGGGCGTTCCAGTTGGAAAATAGAGCTCGGAGGCTCGAAGCTACGACCTCCGAGGACAACTGGAACGCAGCAGGAGTGGTCATTCTGAACATGGTCTCTCAAATATTTACAAGCAGACTGATGCTCTGACTGAAGCACTCAACAGTCATTGGATGAATAGCTTTACAGATGCTTCCTAAAGAGTGAATAACTTTGTTGTGTCTAAAAATGATTTAAAAAGTGAATTTATAACTGAATGAGTGCATTTTATCTGTCAGACTTTTAGCAAACTATGAACCACTGAACTTTTATAGATGGTTTTCAAATGACGTAGCGACCTGCAGATCACGTGATCAAATCGCCATATTCATGGCTGCGAATGCGGAAGAGGGGATAATCTACAGCTCAGAAATGCATACAGTCTAGATTATTTATGTAACATGTTTCTATTATAAGTTGTTTTAACAGTCATGGAGCAAGTTTGCGTTCGAGTTACTTACAAAACTGTGCTGCTCGTGTGGCAGAGACGCTCTTAAAAAAAAGAAAAATAGACAACATAAAAACACAAGAAGTAGAACTGTCGGCAAAGCGACGTGATTTTGTGGCTGGCGATAATCAACTACAAAGATTTCACCCTCCTCGGGATTCCAGAGTGTTCAGATCACTCCTACCATGGTTAGTGACCTCATAGTACGTTAATTAACTTAAAAAAAAGATTGAACAGAAGTGTTTTGAATATTATGCAATCTACCCTTGTAAACGTGCACATAGGATACACTGACAGTATCAGATTATAATCACAAAAAGCTCCTTATTATGCAGTATGTACACATTTGGAGTATATAAGATGTGGTTACTAATAATATCAGAGAAAGTCACACAGAGTCATGTCAACACAGCCTGTGTGTCGGCTCTGCAGACTTCAGCAGCTCATAAGGATCGTTACTTTCAATAAAGCTAAATACCTTGATTTAGATTTATTATTCAGTAGATCCATGGGTGTCCTGAAAGGCACGTTTTAAATACAAAATATTATTATCCTGGTCATGCTCGTCTGCAATGTTCAGAGGCCTTTTTGCATTTTTTTCTTCCTTGCTTTTGTGGTTCTCCCATACTGGTTTTATCTCTACAAGCTAAATAGTAGCCCACGAACGGGACGCGGAGGGTAAAAAAGTCCCGGATGAGGACGTCAATGAGAACCATCCATAGATACTCCCAGACAGTTATCACTGGATAAACGTCTACAACAGGTTCACACACAGCTACACAGCTTATCAAACTTGACAGTCAGAAAAATGGCTATAATTAGATTTTACAGTGCAGTATCACCAAATGTTTCGGTTTTTATGAAATACAGCTGGTAAAATAAGTATTGAACATGTCACCATTTTTCTCAGTAAATATATTACTAGAGGTGCTAATGACATGAAATG
>NW_013952428.1:382187-385259 GCF_001266775.1 Austrofundulus limnaeus | reverse complement strand
CATTTCATGTCATTAGCACCTCTAGTAATATATTTACTGAGAAAAATGGTGACGTGTTCAATACTTATTTTATCCGCTATATGTCGTTTTCTTTATCCTCTGCTCACAACCAGAATAAACTCTGTTTTAAAACATCTGTTGGTGACCATAGTTCTCAGCCTGAAAATTTGGACTGCTCTCTTCAGATCGGTGTGAATTTTTGTCTTGAAGCAGAGTAGTTCAAGTATCTTGGAGTCTTGATTTAAATGACGGCAGAATATATAAAGAGATGTACTCATTATTAATGCTTTATTGAAGACATTGGTTTTGTTTGTTACAGTAAACAAGCAGCTGAGCCAAAAGGCAAAGAACTCCATTTTTGGTCCCTCTGTGGTCAAATCTGCACCTATTGTTCTGAGGTGTGGTTCCTGAATGAAAGCAGGAGATCCAAGATAAAAGAGGCTGAAATGAGCTGTTCTTTTAGGGTGGCCAGGCTCAACGTTTACGATAGATCGAGGAGCTCCATCATCTGGAGAGAGTTCAGATTAGAGTCACTGCTCCTCCTCATCGAAAGGAGTCAAATGAGGTGGTTCAGATTCTGTGTACATCTCTGCTGGGTGCCTTTCTCTAGAGATTTACTGGGAGCATTCCAAAAGGGGGACACCCTGGAGTAGATCCAGAACATGCTAAGAGTGTAAATTATCTCTGGCCTGGAAACACCACAAAGGATTCCCTGACCAACGAATGAACGAACGATTGATGGATGGATGGATGGATGGATGGATGGATGGATGGATGGATGGATGGATGGATGGATGGATGGATTATAATAGTAAAACTTCAAAAACAACATGATTTTATTATTCCTGCTGATTATCAAGTGTAACCTTGCAAACTAAAGGCTGTGTCACACTAGACAACTCATGCCAACATATTAAACATTTTTTACGTTTAAATTGCTAATAAAAGTTATATATTTGATCGCTTTGTTCAAATTACATTATGTACACTCTGAAACGATACTTCCAGTTTTTTTTCAATTCCATCTTTAATGTAGATGTTTTTAAGATGTTCATAAGTTGTCTAGTGTGACGGTCTTGAAAGAGCCAGATTAAATACCCTCACTATTAAAAAAATGATGAAGATGATCAGTTTTTATCAGCAGCATCTCTTTAATAAAAGAAAGCTGAATGTTTTCATCTCTGGGGCACTCCACTCAGATGTGTCCACATACAATTTAGTCAGCTGCTACAAATATGGCAACTCCCCATGTTTTACTTCATAGGCTCAGTACTTGGAATGTAATTTCTGTGGTGCAGACATACTCCTTTCTGTGAAGTGACTTCATGATGCAGCTCTGTAACAGCTGTTAAAACTTAGTACTCCCCATGACCAAATAAGTTCATAAATCCTTATCTATATCTGGCTACAGAGTCGGTCCATCTCTTTCCTCTGTTAGAGTTCACAGCAGGTTCTCAGTTTGTCCGTTAAGTTGGCTGTTACTGCTCATCAGTTAGTAGTTTAATAATCCATTTCATTCTCTTCTCTGGTTTTTCATTTGTGGTCAAACCTAAACTGTGCTCAGATGCTTAAATTCTCGTTAGTTTTTGATCTTCTGCCCTCCTCTTTCAGGTCATCGTATATGTTTCAGTAACATTAGCATCATATTCCACTCATTACTGTTTCCTGTTTGGAGTTTTATGACAGTTGAGGACAACTCTTCTGCTTAAGCTTGCAACAGCAGACTATCAGCTTGTTTATTTTACAGCTTCATGGTTCATCTCAGGTTTTCTGCAACCAGTTGTCTTCTGGCTTTGAGGGCACATGTATAGGAGACTCCAAACAATGGACACTCATGGGTATTAGTGTTGGGGGTCAGTTTGAAATAGGGTGTAATCTAAGGTCTGTAAACTGAACCTTGAATCTGCCCCCGGTTACTCAGACTATTAGACGCTCATAAATCCACCTTGAGCCCCACATGTATGGACTACAAAGCTCAGATCTGAGTGTCTGGGAACTCCGAGCAGATGTCTGGGCAAATGTTGTCACAAATCACATTAATAGAGTGGGCCAGGCGTTTATTAATCCCATTCATCATAGCTTCAGAGAAAAGGAAGTTGCAGGTATTTAGAAATGTGATTCAAACTCAGCTAAGTAGGGTTGTTCATACTCTGTATCACTGCAGCTGCACTGAGAAAAAGGACTTTTGGGTGTAGAAACATTTATTTAACTGTTCTTCTAACAGGGTTCCCACAGGTCCTTGAAATCCTTGAAAGTTTGTGAATTTGAGAAAATAATTTCAAGGCCCTTGAAAGTTCCTGAAAACAGCTAAAATAGCCACCTGTCCTTGAAAGTCCTTGAATTTTTGGAGGGGGGATTTGAAATTGATGATGACTGCTGTCAATATGTTATTATTTTTATTGAATAAATCATTTAATTGAGCAAATTAAGTAAAATTTACCTGATTTATTCACAAATCTTCAACTATTTTCTTAATAACTTTTACTAGATAATGATGAGTAAATATTACATGAATTTGTAGCATTTAAATTTACTTAACAAACGTTAGTGCAAATTTGTTAGAGGATGTTTTCAAGTATATCTAACAAGTTTTTTTTCAGTGTGGTTCGGGTTGACTCAGCTTCAATATGGTTTTTAAACTGTAAACCCTGTCAGTAACGAAGTAATCATCAAGTTCTACCATAATGCCAGTATCTCAGTGGTCTGTGGCTTCGATGAAAATGAAAACATAAGGAACCCCAGCTTGCAGGATTTGAAATAGCAGTAAATGACATTACCTGAGGCTTCTGTTCTGTTAGACGCCTTTTCAGTCGCAGTGTTTTGAGTGGCCTTCAGTCCACCTTATTGAGTTTTTATTTATCTAATCCAGGGGTGGGCAATTCTGGCCCTTGAGGGTCGTAATCCTCCATGTTTGGCCTGTTCCCCTGCTTCAGAACATCTTATTCAATGAGTGAGTTGCCTCTTCAAGTTCTGCAGATGTCTGTTAATTACCTCTGCCAAGGGCGAAGGAATGTTTTCATTCGCGTATGTCTCTCTGTCTGTCTGTCTGTCTGTCTGTCTGTCTGTCTGTCT
>NW_013952428.1:378244-379527 GCF_001266775.1 Austrofundulus limnaeus | reverse complement strand
GACTGATGGAAACTTAGGAGCTTAATCCCACACCAGTTTGACCATGAATAACGTCAGGTGACCAGTCTGACTTTTCTTTTTAATTCATATTGGACTCCACAGAGAAGAAATCCCATCATACTGCTGCTTAAATGTTCACTACGTCAGAACTTATTCAGAAAATGTGTTTCCATCTCTGCTTTTGCGCATTAATTCTTACAGGGTGGGGGAAATTGGTCTTGAAATTGGTCTTTGCACTCCAAGTGCTTCTAGTCACCCATTCATCCAAATCAGGTGTGTCAGAGCAGAGAAACAGCAGAATAGTGACCCTCGAGGACCAGATGTTTTCATCCTTCATTTAGTCCTTTTAAATGTTTCTGTTTTTTGTGTTTTTACTGTGTCGATTTCTGTATTTTACTATTTTACTTTTTTGTGCCCTCTGCTTGTTTTTTTTTTATTGTACATCACTTCATGACAAGTTTTCTCTTCAAATAATCTCAGAGTTGTCATGGATGTCTTGAACCATCTCAAATCTTTTTCAACTTAGTTGAAAGCTGTTCTTGACACCTGCTCAGGAACTCTTCTGTCCTGATCTGATGACAACAATTGGTTCAAATTTCCTATCTTCTTTTCTAACGTGTACTTTGGTAGAGTAAATCATTAACATTGGGGTTGACTGATGAGCTGTGTACAAAGCGAGCTGCGATGGGGAGGTGTGGGAGGAGTGGGGCAAAAAAATAGCAAGCACGACTGAAAATACAGTTTGGCAAGCCTTCCATAATATGTTTGGGTTTTCAAACATGGACGCACACCTCGCTGGCCACAGACACAAATTCTGTGAGACTACGACTTTGAGTCACCTACAAGTCTCCAACAGACTTCGCCCTGTGAGATCCTAACCTAAATATTATAAGAGGATTTTTGTGTTGAATCCTAACTTCAAACGTCAAAACAAAACCTGAACGTCAATGGTTTGTGTGTGTGTGTGTGTGTGTGTGTGTGTGTGTGTGTGTGTGTGTCCTTGTTTTTCCTGCATTGTGGGGCCTGATTTTAAGGAAAACGCAGTCTCGATGGGTCCAGGTGCTCCTTGTGGGCCCCAAAGCCTGTCCCCCACAACTTCAGAGGCTGATTTTGGGTGTGGGGGTTGGGTTTAGGACCAAGGTGTGAATTGAGGTTAGTTTTAGGGTCAGGTAGGTACCTGTGAGGTTAGTTTAGGGTCAGGTAGGTACCTGTGAGGTTAGTTTAGGGTCAGGTAGGTACCTGTGAGGTTAGTTTAGGGCAGGGGTGCCCAAACATTTTCCCTG
>NW_013952428.1:375048-376498 GCF_001266775.1 Austrofundulus limnaeus | reverse complement strand
TAACACATGATTTATTGGAACTAAGCTGGAAAATAAATATGAAGGTCAATGAATTTTTAAAACATGAGGTAAAGTTTATATATTTCTGCTTTTGTTTCTAATTATGTCAGTTTTGGTCCTCCGTAAATGAGGGTGCGTTTGTTCCTGGATTGGTTCATGGTGACAAAGTAAAAGCTGGTGACTCATAAAGCTAGCTCATAATGCTTTCATGAGCTCATTTGTTTAACACAAGCCAAGCAATGCAACGACAAACTCACACTACAAATCTGGGTCACTGAATGCTAGAAACGTTAAGAAGAGGAGAGAAAAAAAAGGGACATTGGTTTTAATCTTTCAACAAAATGGAAATGATTAAAGTGTGTGTGAAGTCCTTTTAAACACACACGGAGACAAAGTCTCTGATATGTTAGACCAGGACCAAGAGGACGAGCGTCCCTCCTGTCCCTTGCTGTGAGGACACACTGGGGACAAAGGGATGGAAAGCTCACAGTGCGGGCGCCTCACATGTCAACAGATCCTTCTGCTGCCCTGCCAAACTCTGGTTGGAGCAGGACTAACAGACTCCAAGGAGGCAGCAGAAAAACCAGAGTAAAAAAAAGACAAGAAACAGCTTTAAGGTTTGGCTCTGGGCTGTATTCATAACATGAGCACCAAGACGTAACCTTTTAATCTTTTAACCTTTTAAACATCTCTGGCAATATGTGGCAATGTGTGCTCAGCTTACATCTGTTTACTCCTCTCAAGAAAACCACCTCAAGCTTTTGTTAACTCCCAGAAAGTTTGTTTGTTTGTTTGTTTGTTTGTTTGTTTGTTTGTTTGTTTGTTTGTTTGTTTGTTTGTTTGTTTGTTCCCCAGAGGCCATCTGCAGATCCTTTTCTAGGGTTTGAACAGAGCCGCCGTTGATGGAGGATCCTGATTCACCTACAGAGTACTGGAATCAGGAATTTCTATCCGCTGAAAGAAAAACTGGTTTAGTCTAATTACTATTAAACTAATAAATCTAAAATTTTCACTGTACAAGATTTTCGGTTGAAGCGTGTACACGAAGCAAAAAATTATAATCCCAAGTAGGGCTGCAACTAACAATTATTTTAATTATCGATTAATCTGTCGATTATTTTTTCGATTAATCTATTAATCAGCCAAATCTCTAAAACACTTAATTACATGAATACGAGTAGATAAAAATTAATTTCATTCCTGTATAAATTAGGGATGCAAGTTATTGATTAATTAATTAATCTGAAGTTGATTTACCTTATACTGTAGATTGACTAGCAATTAATTGAAAAGCAGCCATTTTCTAAAAAAAAACAGAGTTTTCTCTTGAATCAAGAGGGTCTTTTCATAACGAAGGATTTTTTATAATCTCCTGAATTAAAAAACAGAAGCACATCTTAAATATTTTAACAATTTATTTTGCCAGTTGTATTAAATACTGACTGAAAAA
>NW_013952428.1:368969-374645 GCF_001266775.1 Austrofundulus limnaeus | reverse complement strand
CCCCCACGCATTTCCTCATTGCGACGCGGCTCGCATCAAACCATCTTTTAAATGTGGCAGATACTTTTTATCATACCTACCTACTTGGCCTAACAACATGATTGAATTGGATCTGTACAGGTAATTTTTTATTCTTCCTAAACTTTATTTAGGTCAGCCAGCATTGACAGCGCTCTGTGGGTGACGTAATCGGCTCCGCGACATGGCGAGGCGCGCATAAATCCTGTGACACAACGAATCGATAATGAAATTCGTTGCCAACGCTTTTAATAATCAATTTTTATCGATTTTATCGATTAGTTGTTGCAGCCCTAATCCCAAGTGTGGGACAAATCTTCAATACATATGGACAAAAATTTGTTCCATTCGTTGGATTTGTGGATAAATTGGTTTGTGTTAAAGTTTTTACTCAGCCCCAGGAGTTTCCCTAATATTAACCTGTTAGGCAGAAGCTTTATCAGTTTGTTAGACAATATGTGACACAAAGCAGAGCTGTGGTGCTTGGAAAATTCTGTTACTCCCTGGAGTTTGGCTTGTGTGCGGATGTGCTCCATGTCAACAATACATTTAATTTTTATTACAAAACTTGTCTTGAAACAGCCCTCTGTGTGTGTTGGTATGAAAAAAAAACTCTCAAACTTTATCGGAAACTATAACTTATGCACAAGATAAACAGAATGAAAAGCACTCAAATCATTTTATTAAATGGATCATTTACAGGAATAATCTTGAGACTGTATCTTATCGTTATGAAAAGTACTTATTCAGCATCTGCTTGATACTTATTAGGCATTGCCAAATAAAAACTTAAGCATTCAGATTAGGTCTAGGCAATAAAACGTTAACGATATATCTCACGATAAACATGTTATCAATATCAGTAGAAAAGATGTTCGATAGAGCGTTGATAATTTCACTTACATAAGATTGCGAAATTTACGTAAAGGAACAAAAATGACAGATTTTACAGCTACTGAAGTGTAAAATTGCTACCCACCTCCTTCATCCACACCGGCACAATTTATTCTTTATTTGTCTTCCTCTGGCTTCATTAAATAATGGCGGTCAGCCCCACACTGCTTATGAAGTTCATGGGATTTTACGGAGGAAAGTAGGTTACTGACCAGAACAGCTACTGAAGCTACTCAGAGGCTAAAACCCAGCTAAGCAAGGTTGATGGCATCAACTAACTCACTCACTGTTTGGTAAGCAACAACCTGTTGAGAAACATGTAACAGAAGCAGTTTCGTGTTTCTCCACACTGTCTCATAACTGATTAAAAATAAAACAAGAACAACGCAGAGTGAAAGGAGAAAATGAGTGCAACAGCTTGAGAGGAAATTGTGGATATAAGAGGAAAGGTCACGTCACCAGTTTGGCAGGATTAATCAGACTTTTCTCTTGGTCCTTAATTCAAATAGATAAAACAAAAACAAATCAATCATGAATCTATCGACTGATCTGAAACATTTATGTCATGATACATTCTTCAGCCATATTACCCAGCCCTAATTCATATGTGTGTCTAACAAGTAGATGAATATTACATATTCTCAATAAAATATAAAAACCTATAACTTTTTAGGCATGCACCTTGGGCCTCATGCAAGAACATGTTCGTATTCTCATACTAAATTTCTCTTACTTTTGTTCGTACGAACATGTCACATCAGATTCAACAGACTCTTCTGTCTTCAGGAAAAGTGTGTAAATGAGCTGTGTAAACATGATGAACTGTTCGTGTCCAGCTGCTCGTGCACACGGAGAGGTGATTTACATAATTACCACCCCAAAAACACCATATAAGGATATACGTTTCCTGCCTCACATCTGGATCCATCTGGATAACAGCAGACTGACTGCTGGTAAAATATACGACAGGTCTGGACCACTCAAAGTTGTTCGCATCTGAAGAAAATCTTAGAATACGAAAACAATGGTGAATGTCACGAATTCTCCTACATCACTCGTACGCACAACTTAAGAACAAATCTGTGTGTACCAACGGTTTTTGCATGAGGCCCAATGTCTTCTGCCTTTCATTCCACATTTTTAAACTAAAATGATCTGATACTGAGAAAGTTATAGCCATTTTTGTTCAACCTTGTTAAAAATGTTGAGCGTGGTCTCCTGCAGTAATTAGGAGATCTCACACAATCTGTCTGTACTCACTTAAATGCTTTGAATGACTCCCAGCTACTACCACACCTGGTTTTAAGTCTGTGGCTGTAAAGTTGACTGAGTTAGAGAAATTTTTTGTTTTGCTCAGGTTGGTTAGCTCTGTCAACATTCTTGAATCAGCTGGATGTACATCCAGTGATTAAAGTTTTTCCTGAATGTTTAATTAAAATCTGTCCAACAGTTATTGAGAAGAAAAGCACAAGTTGGATTTCTATCCTTACTAAGACATTGTATTGACTTCAACTCTGACCTGACTCTGACCAGCACATCCTTCACCTAACTCAGTTCACACTTTGGTCCTAAACCCAAACCCAAATCTTCCACTGTATCTCCCCATGCAGTTTCTCCACATTTTCCAGTTTCCTCCCACAGACCAAAAGCATGTATGTTAGGTTAAATGGTAACTCCAACTTGTCCTCAGGTGTTGGTGAGAGTTCTTTGTCTCTAAAGCCCACTCTCCATGGGCGTACCTGTGTGCGGGTCTCCTCAGTTCAGCCTCGGCCACGTGTCTCCATTTCCAGTTGGGTAGACCCGAGTATTGTCTGCTTACGATTTTGGCGTCAGCAGACCAGTGGATTGGCTGAACCGAGGCAGAACTTACAAACTCCTCCAGCTAACTCTTCCAGGAGATGAGTGCATACAGCCTCTTGGACGAAGCAGTCCTAAATGAACAGATATTTCAGAAGGTTTCAGACAAACTGGCCGCTCACGGATATACATAGATACACTAATAAACAGGTATGTGACAACCACTTAAAAAACATCTGACTACCATACCATAAAACTACAAGAGCTTTTTTCCCTTTTTCTTTAATCCCTTTTCACCACAATATCAGAAGCCATGTGCTGATGAAAGTCTTGTAATAATTATAAATATGAAAGGAAAAAAATAATATTTAGCTCCTAAAGTACAACACTGGAGTTCAAGCTTCAGTCAGCATTTTCCTCCTGTTTTCCACTTCTTCACAGAGCAGTAACTCAGCTGTGACAGATGTGGCCGTTTGCATTTTTTAAACGGACACCACACGCTGATTCCTGACTGTAGTGTCACTGACTCAGCAGTGTTGATGTAGCTGAGGTTATCAGCGGTCATGTGACCACCGGACGACCGTTGTGCTATCACCCATTGGCTGACCTCAGGTCAGCTGGCCAGCTCTTTTCTGAGAGACCTCAGGCTTGTTTTTCTCTCAGTCTGCATCCGCTTATCATTCCCATTTTTTCCACATCTATTTTAACCTCCTCATCTCCTCCACAGTCCCAAAACACAGACAGGAACACAAATTCACTTTTCATTTTTTTGTTTGTTTTTACAACTTCAGTAAGGATAATCCTAAAGGATAGAATGTTAAAGGGATCCCCGATTAGTTGTAACATTAGACTTTATTTGATAAACATGTATTTTAAATGTGAAATAAAGACTGTAAAAATACTGTAGGATGTTTTAGTTTTTATAATTTTTAAACTAAATGTTTAAAAACATTTTAATGCGGACGGAGCCATTTTATTTGCACACAAAGCATTCTGGGTAAATGACGTGGATAGGTCCTCGGTGCGAGGCTGCTAGCGAGCTATATCCACCCTGAAGGTTAATCTTGGACAATATCTGATGATCGACTCTTTTAAATGAAACCAGAGAGCGTTGACAGAGAGGAGAAGGTAGAAATGACTCAGCCTGGAACTGAAAATATGGATGGAGGACAACAGAGCTGCTTCATGGAAGAACAACCTCAGCCTTTGTGCTAGCACATTTTCAGATTCTTGTCTTTAAAAGCTACATTTTGACACCTGGATCATTCTGATATCATAATTAAATCTATATATATGAGTTAATTTGTCTTGTTGGTTACAATAATACATAAATATTTGGTCTGAATCCTAATTTTATTCATTTTAATGAGGAATTTTTGATGTCCTTATAAAGAGGAAACCTCAAATTATATTTGAATATTGAGATTTACCAGATAAAAAGACACAAAACATTACTAACTCACAGGAAAAATCTCAAAATTTTAAGGCGTTTTTCCACAAAATCTGTTTTTTGTTGCTACTGCTCAAAAAATGCTTCAAAATTTTGTTTTATGATTAAATTTCAGACAGTTCATTCAAATGGTACATTAATAAGGCACTTATTCATTGTTTTGACAAAAAGCAATTTTTGTTAACATTTTAATCAAAACACTATATTTGCCTATTTCTCCAAGTACCACTTATAGATTTAATCTTAATTTTGATGTGATGGCTCACATATAATAATTGTGTTTGGAGAGTGGGGTGGGGTGTTTATGTATTTTTATTGTTGATTGTAAAATGTTTTATATTGTGTTGTTTTTATTTTTCTGTTATTTTCTTTTCTTGTTTTTATTATTAGGAGGACTGCAGATGTAAACTAGCTGTAGGCTAAATCTGGTGCAATGCATCAAATGTTTTTATGTTTATGTTTTAATTGCACATTGTCCTTTACAAATAAAATTCACTAATTCATTCATACGTAGTTGAACATTATATTGAACGTTGTTATGGCTCCGCCTGAGGAGGCATGCTGTTCTCTGGTTGTCCATCTGTGCGTTACCGGGTGTCTGTCATTCCGTTGTGTGTGCACTATATCTCCTGAACAAACTTATTGATTTCAGTCAAAATTAACATGATAATTGTTGTTGGCCCAACAGAGGTCTGAAAACATTTTGGGGTCAAAGGTCAAAGCTGAAGGTCAGATAAAGTAATCTTTGTTGCCTGAATCCCCTTATTATGGATGGTACACATAAGTGGTCACTGAAATTAATGATGTGGTAAATATCAAAGAGGAAGTCATGTTTAGACATTGTTGTTATAGTTACGTACTTCTTAGACTATTTAAGTCCAAAAATACAGGTCAACAGGTAACTGCATGTCCAGTGCGGAGACATACCAGCCGATGCTTTGGCATCGAGTTCTACCTTGTTTTTCAATGTCCCGCAATTATGTTTTTGTTTGCTGTCTAAAAAGTTTCAGTGCTGAACGCAGGCAGCACAACATCCAGCCAATCAAATTCTACTCCTTTGGTCAAATCAAATCAATAATCACTTAAAACTTAAACTTTATTATTTGAATTTTTAAAACATGACATTCTGTTCAAAAATGTTTATTCACTGTATAAAAGCAAATAAATTTGACACTAAGGCTGTGTCCAAAACAGCAGGACGGGTCCTCCGAAGGCCGAATTCGTCGGCTGCATACGTCACAGCACCGCGTCGAAGGACGTCCCAAACTGAAGACTCCTCTGATGCGGCCGACAAATACGTCCTTCCTTTGGCCCGAATCGAAGGACAGGTCTGATGGATCCTTCCCAGCCCAGCATATCCCATAATGCTTTGTGGCCCGACCGGAGATTTGTTTTTTAAGCTAGTAAAGGCGGACGAAGCAAGAGAAAAGAATACGTTTTAAACAAAAAATAAGGCGATATAAAATTTTAAAATTTTTAGCGGTTGTAATTATAATATTTTTATCATTTGTATAAAC
>NW_013952428.1:365216-367920 GCF_001266775.1 Austrofundulus limnaeus | reverse complement strand
GATACACTTTAAGTTAATTTTATAGTTTTATGATATTAATAATGCTAATATATTGATATTTTTCTATTTTTGATCTGTTTTTGCTTCCGTTTAACGTCATGTTTGCTAGGTGACATGACGTACGCCGGGGTGGAGAGGAAGCTAGAGACCGTCCAAATTCACAGACTCTTTTTTTTTCCGGTCTTCCTGGTCTACCAAGGACCCAGCCCACCTCAACCGGGTAGTCTGGGTCCTCCGGTAGTCTGGGTCGTTTTGGACACAGCCTAAATAAGAAACTTTGAATGTGGGACTGAGAATTGGAGGAGTTGAAGTCGAAGGCAAATAAACATAAATTAACTCCATAAGTGTCTGGGATTTTTTTTTATTTTAGTGTCTTGTAAAATTCAGAATCTAGTGAGACTGAGTCGCTTCCCTTAAAGCTGCTTAAATGACATGGTCAGAAATCCTTCAGCATAAATGGTGAAAAGGAAAGACCTCAAATGATCACATCTCTCATTACACCCCCTCCTCTACACTCCCGTCCTACTCCCTGCTCCACCTATTTTTTCTGATCCAGCAGACTTGTTTTTGTACTCTGCAGAAATGACCGATCAACTTTAAATTAAAGACCTCACTCTGTTCCTGTGTCTGTTTTATCTCCTAGGTGTGTCTCATGACGCCAGCGGGCTGGCTCAGAAAACACAACCTCAGTACGATGTAGACACTAAAAATCAGGGAGCAGAAAACTTCTGAAGACCCAGCTGAGACCGGGAGAAAACAGCTGTGTTCAGACAACACCGACAGGCGATAAGAAGTGAAGGAACAGCAGAGGGAAACTGTGAATCATTGACGTGAACTCAACTCTGTCCTTCCTCTGAAAGGTTCGCTCGCTGTCACGCTTCCACTGGAGGAGGATCACAACCTCAGCTCCTCAGCCCACCCACAATCCCCCCTGAAATCTGAGCAGAGTCGCTTCAAGCCACTGTCAGCATGTGCCATGTTATTGTCACCTGCCGCTCCATGTTGTGGACCCTGCTGAGCATTGTGGCTGCGTTTGGAGAGCTCATCGCCTTCATGAGCACTGACTGGCTGGTGGGATATCCTCGCACCCCTGATGCCGTCTTCGGCTCCCACGGGACCACTGCAGCCGGCGAGGCCTACAGACCGACTTTAGGCATCTATGGCCGCTGTATAAAGCTGCCCCACACTCAGCGGGGAGTACTGTGCGGACCGTACGCCATTCACTTTGGGGAGATTGCCAGCGGGTTCTGGCAGGCGACCTCCATCTTCCTGGCTGCAGGGATCCTGCTGCTGTGTGCCGTGGCTTTCATCTCAGTCTTCACCATGTGTTTCCAAAGCATCATGAAGAAAAGCATCTTCAACGTGTGCGGACTGCTGCAAGGGATTGCAGGTGAGGTCATTGTTCTGTCATGTGAATGTTTAAAAGTGTTTCATGGCAAAATAGCTCATGACTCACTGGATGGCCTCAGAACATAATCATTGAATATATTTGTTTGTTTCCTGTCCTCCAAGCAGCCGGTCGAGGCAGATGGTCTCCTGTCCTGAGCCTGGTTCTGCTGGAGGTTTCTTCCTGATTAGCAGGGAGTTTTTCCTCTCCACCGTTTGCTCAGGATGGGAGACTGTGATGAAGTGATTCAACACAATCTGCTGCTTTCTTCTTTACATTATTCTTTTTATCTACAGTGTCCTGAGACAATGGATGTTGGGACTTGGAGCTGTATAAATAAACTGAACTTGAACTTGAACTCGGAGTCAGACAGAAAACTGATATAAAAAACACAAAAATGGCTATAATTTATTTTTAAAAAATTCTCTCTGCTTTATAAATACTGCCAAATCATGACAAATTTGATGTGGTTGTGCTACTCATTGTGTAGTTTTTGCTTAAAACTTTAGCATTTACTATTGGAGTCAACCCTTTCTGTCTGTTAGCAAAATTCCGTATCAACCATTGGATAGATTTTAATGAAACTTTTTAAAAGTAATCATTGGGTGCACATCTGCAACAAATTACCAAACGGCCACCATAACTTTTAAAAGTTAGCCAAAACAAAAATTGTCATAGCTCAAATATATTGAGATAAAATTTGTTGTGGTAGTAGCAGGGAGTCATTCAAAACACAAATTCTTAAGGTAATATATCTCAGTAACTGCTAGCCTGGTTAAAAACCAGCCCCTTGTTCTACACTTTGCTTCACACAAAGGATCTGGACCCTTGAGTATTGAAAAACAATTTCTTGCTGGAGACATGGTCTCTTTTGAAGTTTAAAACAATTAGATCTGATTTTACCCAATTTCTAACATTTGGCCATGATGTGTGTCATGATAGTGTGCCAGCTTGACCGAGAAGGAAGCTAAGCTAAGAAGCTAACCTGAAATTGTGTGTGCTGTAAACCAGGGCTTCTTAACCTTTTTGACCTCGGGGCCAAATTTGTTGAACGTAAAGTGACACGAGGTCCAGTCAGACATTACCAATGTATGGATCAAAATGATAATTATTATAAATCTTGGTTTAATTTTTATTGTATTTACATCATAACTAAATTAAATACACTTACATGTAAGTGTATTTTAAGTACACTTGAAAGTAAGACTCCTGTCAAATAATCACAATACATGATTATGACAAACATTTTTATATTGTAACCTGCCCATAACAAACGGTCAGTCATCAGACCACTCAGGCTTAGCAACATATATATAT
>NW_013952428.1:358439-364834 GCF_001266775.1 Austrofundulus limnaeus | reverse complement strand
CCGGAGGACCCGGCCTGTCGTTTTGGACACAGCCTAAGTTTCCATTCTCTGCAGGTTTCTAAGGTTCTTCTTCTACATATTAAAAAGTTGTTAAACATCTGAGTGGTGCACTACTGCTACTAGTGGTGAGAAAGTGTATTACACCTTATTCAAAATCAATGTGGTCCCACGGCCCTCTGCGGCCCAAAGTTAAAAACTATTGTTCTTTTGAGGCCGTCAAGGTGGCGCTCGTGGCCCACAATTGGGCCACGGACCATAGGTTAAGAATCTCTGCTGTAAACAACCATCTCCTACTGGGCGGAAGGGAGTTTAGAATCGAGCAGAATTGCGTAGAAAGGCAATGGCAAGGCAGTTAACTGCATGTGATTGAGCACAACATTATAGTAAATGTTAAATGTCCTCTACGTGTATAGCACTGTATCAAGACTCTACAGACAAAGTGCTTCACACTACAGTTATCCATTCATACACACATTCACACACTGATGATGGTGACCTCAGGGGCGAGGCTGCCATAAACTTGTGCCACCTCTGACCACCACCAGCAGCTAAGGTAGGTGAAGTGTCTCATCCAAGGACACTACTGAGCAGGAGTTACAGGACAAACCCCTACCTTCTGTTGCTGCTGTTGTCCCAATTATTTTAAAGGTTTGACAAAATGGCTTGGTGGTCTTAGTTTATAACTCCGGCATGAAAGTTGGTGGGTGACGTGCATTGTGTTAAGAAATACTGGACCTTTGGTTTGTTTCTGTTCAGCAGGACTGGCTGGTTGTTTATGCTATGATAGAAAGAGAGAGGCGCTGTCTGTCTGAACCGTATTGTTTCTGTTGGTTCCTGTGGTGTTCACCGCTCATCAAGGTAAATGAAAAGCTCCTCTCTCAGCTAAACATCTCATTACGAGCGCCACAACTCCCACTTGTAAAATTATGTGTTGTATTCCTGCAGAGCTTTCAGTGAGCTTTTACCTAAACAAAAAACCTCAGGTAGCAGTGATGTTACCTGGAGCGAGTGCCACCTGCATATTTACCCTGTCAGCTGGAGCCCGTTTTAAGGAAGAAGTGGAACTACACATGCGTATCTGTTCTTGCGGGTAAACGGTGTGTCCTAGGTCTATAGTTCAGAGACTGAGGCCAGTTCTCAGGGAGGAGGCCATGAGATCATGACTGTAGCCACTGCCCCCCGGTGATTATGGCTGTCTCCTCCTCCACTGTTGTTTATCTGGTGCAGGGCCAAACAGAAGAAGTGGGAGGGTGCTGAAGGACATGGCAAGCTGTAAATCTGATGCTTAGCAGCCACTGAAATTCATTCGACTGCTGAATGATGAATTACTTCTGTAAAGAACTCTTTAAACAATAAACTTTAAAGGGATCCATGATTAGTTGTAACATTAGACTTTATTTCATAAAAATATATTTTAACTGTAAAATAAAGACTAGAAATACTGTAGGCTGTTTAGTTTTTATAATTTTTAAACTAAAAGTTTAAAAATATATTACACGGATGGGGCCATTTTATTTACACACAAAGCATTCTGGGTAAATGATGACGTGGATAGGTCCTCGGTGCGAGGCTGCTAGCGAGCTATATCCACCCTGAAGGTTAATCTTGGACAATATCTGATGATCGACTCTTTTAAATGAAACCAGAGAGCGTTGACAGAGAGGAGAAGGTAGAAATGACTCAGCCTGTAACTGAAAATATGGATGGAGGACCTCAGTTTAGCTTGTTTGTCATGCTAGCGTGAGCACTTTAAACAGCACAAGGCCAACCAAAGTGCTGTACAGTAGACAGACACAACAGGACATAGTCAAAATACAGATAAAAATATGGAGCATTTATATTTACAGTACACATAGAACAGAGTTATGATACACAGTGAGGTTTTGCACCATCTCACTCAGACTCAAAGGCAAGGGAGTAGAAGTGTGTTTTTAAGCAAGACTTGAAGACAGTGAGTGAAGAGGACTGTCTGACCTGTAGTGGTAGAGCATTCCACAGTTTTGGACCTGCTACAGAAAAGGATCTGTCACCTCTCAGTTTGAGACCAGAGTTAGGGACCTTCAGAAGCAGATGACCAGATGATCTAAGAGAGCATTATGGGACAAGTGTATACACTAGATCTGAGAGGTAAGAGGGGGCGGAGTTGTTTAGGCATTTAAAGACATACAGGAGGATCTAAAAGTGAATTCTGAAATGAACCAAAAGCCAGTGAACAGTTGCTAGAACAGGAGTAATATGTTCTATTTTTCTTGTGCCAGTTAGAAATCGGGCTGCTGCGTTCTGAACCATTTGGCTGATTCCATACAGCAGAACATTACAGTTATCCAGCCTGGATGTAATGAACGCATGAATTACTGTCTCCAGATTTCTTTTTGACAAGATGGGTTTTAACTTGGACTCTCCTCAGCTGAAAAAAGCAGGATTTAACAATGGAGTTTACATGACTGTTTAATTTCAAGTATGGATCCATTTTTACACCTAGGTTGGTGACAAGTTGTTTTTCAAATGGGGCCGGAGTGGAAAGGTTGATGTGTTATTGTTTGTGTTGTTAGTTGCAAACAGAATGACTTCTGTTTTCTTCTCATTAAAGTTTAGGAAGTTTAAAGCCATCCAATCYCTGATGTCAGCCAGGCAGTCAAGAAGAGGTTGGATGCAGTGTGGGCCAGCCTGTTTCAGAGGAAAGTAAATTTGACAGTCATCCGCATAAAGATGAAATGGTATGCCATGTTAAGAAAAATTAGTGGCAGTAGGTATAAGGAAAAAAGAAGGGGTCCCAGGATAGAGCCCTGTGGTACTCCCCATTGCAGTGCTGCTGATGAGGACTTGAAGTCCTCTATGTTAGCACAGAAATGTCTGTCTGTCAGGTAGGACTTGAACCAACTGAGGGCTGAACCTGTGTTACCCACCTCCTTCTCCAGCCTGGAAATGAGGATGTTATGATCAGTGGTGTCGAAGGCTGATGTGAGGTCTAACAGCACAAGGAGGACAGATTCACCAGAGTCTAGGGCTGAAAAGATGTCATTAAACACCTTCAACAGAGCAGGCTCAGTGCTGTGATGGGATCTGAAGCCTGATTGAAATGTCTCCAAAATTTTGTGATCCTCCAACAAAGGTTTTAACCGAGTGTCCATTACTTTTTCCAACAGCTTTGATAGAAATGGCAGTTTGGAGACAGGTCTAAAGTTAGACACTATGGAAGAGTCAAGGCCATTTCTTTTCAGGAGGGACTGCACGGCTGCTAAACCTGTAGTTAATCTGCTGTTTATAATGTTAAGAACAGCAGGACCCAGAGTAGGGAAGATCTCTTTTAGAAGTCGGTGGGGAACTGTATCAAAGGGGGATCCAGATGGTTTTAAGCTGGAAAACAGCTTCTCTAAGTGGGACAGTGAGATGGGCTCAAAGTGATCAAATACTGCTGGGCAAGGAGTTAAGATGGATGTATCATGAGCTGGGGGGTAGATGAGAGCCCGAGTTTGAAAAACTTTATCTATGAAGAAGGTGAGAAATTCCTCACACAGTTCAGAGGAGGCTTCCAGTGGGCTGGTTCATTCAGATGGAGAACAGTATTCAGAGTAGAATAGAGGATTCGGGGGTTGTGTGAGTTTGAGACAATGATGTCTGAGAAGTATTTACTTTTTGCAGCTCTAACAGCTTTCTGATTAGAAGGCCAGCTCTGTTTTAGCATCTCAAAAGAAACCTGCAGCTTGTCCTTTCTCCACCTCCGCTCAGCTTTTCGACACTGACACCTGAGTGCTCTGGTTTCATCATTTAACCAAGGTTCATTCCTGGACTTCAGGCGTTTGGTTTTAACTGGAGCCACACGGTCTAGAATGTTAACACCATGCTGTTTTGGAATTGAAGGGAAAGCTCTGCAGACTCTGAAAATTGCTTGAAACCTTCAGAGTTAAATATTTCAGCAAAGTGTGTGGCAGTTAAAGGGTTAATGGCCTGGCTGCGCATAGTTGGAGCACACTGTTTAGGAGCTGTACTGGGGGGGATGAAACTGAATAAAACAGGCATATGGTCTGAGAAAAAGGCATCACCAATAATCAGATTAGAAACAGAAATGCCATGTGTTATGACGAGGTCCAGTGTATGTCCACCTTCCTGGGTTGGAGCAGTTACAGACTGTGTTAGGTTACAGGAGTCCAATAAATCTAAAAAGCTCTTCACTAAAGGCTTATCATTGCAACATACATGAAAGGTGGTCATATTTAGGCATGAGTTCAACCATAAGTTCAGAGAATTCACTTATAAAGTCTTTGTTGTATTTCGGTGGCCGATAAATCAGTGTGAACAGTGCGGGCGACTGTCCCACTTCAAAAAGGATCAGTTCAAAGCTCAAGAATGAAACCGGGATGGACAGTTGTTTACAGACAAAATTTGGTTTGAATATAGTCAACAGATCGCCGCCACGGCCTGAGGACCTCGGCGAGTTAAAGTACCTGCAGTCAGGAGGTAAAAGATCTGCCAGGGCACTCGACTCACCACTCGGTATCCAAGTTTCAGTAATACAGAGAAAGTCCAGCTCCTGTTCGCTGAAAAACTCCTGCAGGATAAATGTCTTGTTCATTACTGATCTGAAATTAACCCAGCACATCCTGATCGGGCTCACAGCTGACACAGCCTCCGTGTGCGGAGAACCTACTCAGAACCTGCACAGCACCTGAAGATTTGCGCCTCGCCGGCGCAGCCGTTGTGGATGAGAGTGCTGGTTCTTTGAGCTGATGACTGTTGTCAAGCCAGGGGGATCCGATGTCCGGGACAGGTCGGAGAAGCAGTGGTCAGCTTGATGTGATGTCAAGAGATCCTTGGAGGAATAATTCCCATGAAGTTTCAGCTTTGCCGGCTTCACCAGTAATCTGGCCTGTCTTCCTCGCGTTTGCGACGCTTCCTCCTGGAAGGTAGCCGAGGTAGCCCTGGGTCCCGATGGGTGGTCTGTATCCCCAACAGTGGTGCTGAAGAGTCCTGGTAGTCATATGATGAGAAGTTTGCCGGCGATCCAGAAAAACTACGGAGCTCCAAGAGTGTCTTGGAATCATACTGTATTAATGAAAATATCCCTTTGCAAATATCAAGTAAAAACAGTGAAAGTATAAAAAAGTATAAAAAGTGCAGAAGTGACAGACGGCAGGCCGTATACACTGGCGCCATCTTGGATCTTCAGAAGGCGTTAGAAGTTAAATGTTAAATGTTTTTGTATTATTTCAGAGCAGACTAAAAATATGAGCTGTCAGTGGATTAGGGTTGGGCATAATCGTATCGTGTGCGATTATTCATCAGAAAAACATTAATCGATTACTAATGCCACCAGGCAGACTGACTGGGGATTACTCTGTTTAGTCTGCTCAGTGCTCTTCTGCGCTTCAAATATAACAAACATTAAAAATAAAGTTATGTAATTTATTTATCTATCAACACTATTTAAAATATGATGTATAGCCTGAAATCTGTCATTTTCACACAATTTGGAACAATTTTTTACAAAGATCAAATCTTTCCCACTAAATTGGTCATGTGACTACAAAATAAGGGTGTCCAGGGACTCCAGGGGATTAATCGTTATCGGCTAAGTACCCCAATTAATCGTGATTCATTTTTTTGCCAATATTGCCCAACCCTTCAGTGGATGAGATCACTTGGTGGAGTAACAACATGCTTTATACTGATTAGTTTCATTTGAATCTGAGGAAAGCAACCTGAATGAGAGGAAAAATCCTTGCAGCTTTTGTTAAATTTCGAGTTGGGGGTCAAAGATTTTATGAACAACTGCATGTGTGGAACTGTAATCTGAAATAGATAGATTTAGTTAACAATAAGAACAAACCCACTATTATCGCAGAAGTTGTTACAGAAGCCCTCTGTTTACACACTTGTTGATGAAAGTGGGAAAAGGCTCTTCTGGGTGTCGTTGAGAGGATAAGGATGTGGAAGTGGACAGGGGGTGAAAAAAGCTTCAAACAGCTGAGGAGGCAGCAGAGATTGCTTCATATTCTCTCTCCCTCACATTCACACACAAACACACACAAACTTGTTTTTATGTCATTGTGTGGCCCATCCATTGACTTCCATTAATTTTTTGGTAATGTTATATCTTAACTCTGATCACAAACCCTAAGGCTAACCTCACAGGTACTGACCCTAAAACTAATCTAAACACCTTGGTCCTAAACCCAACCCCCAACCCAAAATCAGCCTCTGAAGTTGTGGGACCCAGGCTTTGGGCCCCACAAGGAGCACCAGGACCCCACGAGGCTGCGTTTTCCTTAAAACTGGACCCCATGATGTAGGATAAACAAGGACACACACACACACGTTTGCACAGCTATCCATTTGGGGACATTCCATTGACTTCCATTACATTTCTACAGCCTAACCCTGACCACAAACCCTAA
>NW_013952428.1:355967-357989 GCF_001266775.1 Austrofundulus limnaeus | reverse complement strand
CACACACACACACACACACACACACACACACACACACACACACACACACACACACACACAGCTGAAGTCTGGTAACTTCCAGTTTACTCATTTCACCCAGAGGAGGAAACCGGGGCCAGCCTGCCGCCTGTCATGTCCCCGCGGATGTTTCCCTTGGTTTGTTCTTTTTCCAGTATCAATCGTTATTCAATGTGCTTCACAGTCTCAAACCTCACCAACATCTTTCCATGAGGCTGCTGGATGATATCACTCAAACTGATATCTATCAAAGAGACCAACATTTTACTAATGATCATTTCCAGAAAGCCAAGCGGCGCTTCGATAATGAGACAACTGGATCCAGAAGGCAGATGTTTGAGAAAGAGATTGACCTCAGCTGGGAGGATTGTGGTGCTGTTGCCAGAGATGGTCACGTCATTGTGCTTGGAGTGACTCCCGGGCCTATTAACCCCATCCTATCAAACCCTGACATCACTTGGACCCTCCTGACACAGGTCCTGTCGGCTGCTGGGTCTCACAAGCTGTTACATTAACGATTTAAAGGAATAGTCTGGTCATTTTTGAAGTTATCGATAGTTACTACCTTGTCAGATGTAACATCTGTCACAGAGCACGAAGTATGGAGAAAGAGGTCTTCTTCCAAGCTAGGCTAATGGAAAGCCAAAAATTGGACTTTGGCTACTTTTCAAAAACAGTATACAGGTGTGAAAGAATACTTCCTTAGCTAACATTTATAGTTTACATGTTAATGCATGCATGTATGTGCACAGTATATTCTAACAGTGCACAGACTCTGAATGTATCAGTCCATCTGATCAGCACATCTAGTCAGTACAAAGCTTTACTCAACCCGTGGTGTACTGATACTTTCTGAGCCTCAGCACCATGTATACAGGCACCCTATATTTCTATAACATAAACTTTGTTTTTTACAACAAACTAAACAGAGTCATGTAAAAGTGTAAATGTTAGTTTATGTGTTGTTCTTCAACACCAGTGTGTTGTTTTTGAGAAAGACTTGTTTTATAAGTCTGTAAAACAATAAATTCATGAGCTCTTGTTTGGCTAGCCAGTAGCTTAGCCTGAACAAAGAGTTTTACCTCCTTCCTTGTACACTCTGCTGTATGACTGATGTCACAGCTGATAAGCTCTTAGCTGTACTGAGAACAATTAGAATATCACATTTTCAGATTTTTTCAGATGAAGTCAAAATTATGTAACAAAATGGCTTAAACAGACTTGTGCTAAGAGTCAGTCGACTAAACTTTGCATCCTGTTGGCACACATTTTAGGGGTCCCTAAAGACTTGTTAGACCCCAGTTAGACTTCCTTTAAGTGAATTCTCATGGTGTTTACTAAAATGCTCTCCTTGGTTTGTTTCACTCTTGTCAAACCTTGGTTGAAAAAGGATTAGAGACGAGACTTCAAACTAACTCAGCTGTAAAACTATCTAATTCTCAAATGTGTGGTGTCACTCTCCTTTATTAGACACCATAAAGTTTCCCTCCAGCCGTGAGTCACAGACCTGATTTCAGCTTTAACCAGAAACCATAACCAAGGTCCAGACTGAAACTGAAGACACACCTTCAGCCAGCATTATTGAGTTATACAGTAACCCTGACAGGAGATATGTCCTATGAAAGAAGAAAAGTACAATTGTCAGTTCTGGGTAATAAAACGGGATTTTCAAGCTTTTTATAACTTTTCCCAGCTGTGAGTTCTTCCACTGTTTTTCAAATGATGATAAACAAACACCAAGTTACCAGACACAGCTTTAAAAGATATTATTAAAGAAATTCTTGTGAAGTTTCATTTTAAACAATAGAGCTGTTGGCTTTTACTGAGTTAGTGATAAGATGTTCCTTGACAGGTTTAGAAAAATAAAACAGAAAAGTAATTCCACTGCCGAAACACAGCAAAGTAAAAAAGGGCCAATATCTTTAAAATTTTATGCTGACACAGCATTTAAACTAATATATATGTGTGTGTGTGTGTGTGTGTGTGTGTGTGTGTGTGTGTGTG
>NW_013952428.1:351439-354656 GCF_001266775.1 Austrofundulus limnaeus | reverse complement strand
GGCTTGTTTGTTTGTGCTTAATTTGCGCTGCTGCACTCGGTAAAAAAAAAAAAGGGGGGGGGGGGGGGGATACTCGCTCCCAGAGCCGACACCAGGAAGTAGAGTTTTATAAAGATACCGTGAAAAACTCGTGAATGGAGATAAAACAGACGTTATGCATGGAGGAATCTGATTGATAAAAACTGTGGAGCTAAACCAGAACAGATGTGGACAAATACGTCGGGTGAGTGACGTCTTTTTTTTTCTTTTAATGATTGTCAGCTGTTGCGGGGGGAAATCCCATGCACGTATGGTTCAGTGGGAGGGGGGTTTCCCGAGCTCGGCACAGGGTGTCTCAGTAAAGTCTGTGCGAAAACAACTGCCGATCAACCACGTGACCACGCGTCGACCTGTCGGCGTCAGAGCGAGTATGTTTCAGGCTTAAGAACCACAGCATCCAAACCAATAAGTCAGATGATGGGGCACATGACCCTCTATGAACAATAGAGCTAATCAAGCCTATTCTTAAGCGATGGCCCTCTTTTGCATATGACTGACCTCTTTGTCCACCATGTGGAGGTAGTGCTTATAAAGGCTGAGTTCACCTGAAACTCATCAGACTGAAGAAGTCTCTTGGAGGAGAGATGAAACGTTTCACTAAAGAAGAACCATCCAGAGGAACTACTGATTTTTTCTTTTTGATTATTCTTTTTAGGTTCGTTTAGTTTTAGTTTCTTCATCAAACTTCAGCGAAACCATTCATTACTCAGCATTTCCACAGAAAATGTAATTTTATTAAGCATGAATAATAATTTTGACTCAACTGAGTGGAGGGAAATATAAGAGAATCAACAGATCTGTTTACAAAGGTCTCAGATTGTAATTAAGGATCTGATGACACAAATGTCAAAGCTTTAGATACTTCTGTTTTATTTAGAACTTATTGGTTCGTTAAATAACCTGAGAAGTAAATTAATAAACAAAGAAAGCTTTCAGACTAGCCTGGTGAAAACAGCTCCTTGTTCTACGCTTCATACAGAGGGTCTGGGGAGGCGTGGACTCTGTTCAAGTTTTAAACGATTGCAAGTGATTTTACTCAATCACTAACATTTGCTGTGTGGTGTGCCAGCTCAGCCGTAAAGGAAGCTAAGCTAAGAAGCTAACCAGAAATTGTGTGTGCTGTAAACAACCATCCCCTGTTGGGAAGAGAGAAGTAATGAACCAAATGAGTTTGCTTTAAATGAGAGCTGCTGGCTTTGTGAGACAGATTTAATTTAATTTAGAAGCCTTGTTAGACTGGCTTCATTCACTTCCTCTGCCGCCATTGCTAAACTACAGGCACAGACAAGGGCGTAAATCCTGGTGGGGTCGTGGGGGTCAGGACACCCCCAATATTGGAAAACCCTAAATTGGACCCCCCCTCCCCCCGGTAATTCATTTCACAAATATATAATTTTAAGTAAACCTGTTTATTGGTAACATTCTGTGGTAGCAGTAGGTAATTGCCGTCGCGTGGTTCTTGAATTTGAGGAAATTGGTTCTGGAAAGTCCTTGAAAGGTCCTTGAATTTGATGTTGACCAAGGTGTGGGAAACCTGTGTGTGTGTGAGTGTGCGTCACATTGTGCGCATTGGATTTTGTGTGCGTGCTGTTTTTGGTGCCATCAAAAACCCCTTGTAGTTTTATAGGGTGAAACAATTTTGGAAAATAATTTTATGTTGTAAGTCACATAACTGTGTGACCCGGTTGTTAAAGTAAACATTAAAAGATGAAATAATTGTTGCTGTTTAATTGCAGAAATTTGTTTGATGTGTCTTAGTTTTGAAACTGGACTACAGAACTTGACCAACTAGTTAGTGGTTAATCTTAATTTCATTCTACAACAGTACATTTGACTGTAAATTAGGTGGAACCCCCCCAATAATTGCTCCTAAAATTTCCCTGATTGATGACCCCGTCAGTAATGAGATGCTATTTTCGCCCCTGGGCACAGACAGCTCAGAAAATTTACGTCATCGTTCACATCTCCTCCTTATGTTTGATCGGCTCAGTTGATATTCTGCCAGAAAAAACCATGTGTGCAAATGTTTTACATTCACCTTCACTATCAGCAGCAGGAGATAAAGAATGGGTTGAAGAATACAGTAATAATTTGCAGAATAGCATTGGTTTGTAATAAAGTTTATCTTTTTTTTACACATTTTAAATAAACCTTCAGTGGTGTGTAAAACAGACCTTTTATCTGATATTTAGTTCTAAGATCAGATAATATAAGATATTAAATCAATGATCCCCAGGAAAATTCACATTACAGCAGCAAAACTAAACACACAGGTAAAAAATTACATAAAAATGAGGAAAAAGAAATACAATAAAGCTCAATAAGCTAAATAAAAATACACTAAATCTCTATATACAGTGTTTTACTGAAATAAAAAGCCTAAAGCATAAAGTAATCAATGTATCTAGCATACTAATCAAACATTTGTTTAAGTTTACTTAAACCTAAATCAGTACTGCTGCCTCAAAAACTAGTGAAGAGAACAGACCAGTTTTCTAGCTTTATAAGCTTTTATAACAAAGGTACACCTCACCAAAGTTTGTTGTTTCCTTTTTAAATTAAAATAAAGTTTTTGAGGTCAAACAATCTGA
This sequence comes from Austrofundulus limnaeus, assembly GCF_001266775.1. NCBI lineage: Eukaryota > Metazoa > Chordata > Actinopteri > Cyprinodontiformes > Rivulidae > Austrofundulus > Austrofundulus limnaeus. The sequence continues at coordinate 352,026 of NW_013952428.1, read as the reverse complement.
GCCATAGTCTGCTTCGTGTCTCGAATAAAAAAAAACATTTTTAAGCTTTCTTCTGCTGTTGACAAAATTGCACAAACTGAGGATAATTTGTTAAGAAATGCTATTATATAATAAGATATTTTTGCTATCACCCCTGCTCAAAATATGAAATCAATGGGTCTCGTATATTGCTTCAAACCTTTAGCATTTCAGAATAAAAAACACTCCAGATGTGCCCGAACACCTCTGCTATAAATCTGAGTAAAATGTTTCCTCCTTTAGATTTTCCTGCTCTTACTACAGAACCAGGGGCCTCGTATCAGCGGTGCGTATGCACAAAAACCTTCCGTACGCCATTTTCCACGCAAAACTCCAGATGTATCAAAACCGAAATGAACATGGAAATGTGCGCAGCCCCACGCCAACTCCAGGGCTGGTGTCACATGTTTCTGTGGTTCTGGTTCCACTGGAGACACTTAGAGGTGATTCTGAGAAACTGTTCATGATGTGAAAATGATTAATGTTCACAGCAGACACACATGATTAACGATCATTACATCCACATGATTCACAATTATTACATCCACATGATTCACAATTATTACATC
>NW_013952428.1:347512-351429 GCF_001266775.1 Austrofundulus limnaeus | reverse complement strand
ATGACATCCGCATGATTAACAGTTATTACATCCGCATGATTAACAGTTATTACATCCGCATGATTAACAGTTATTACATACGCATGATTAACAATTATTACATCCGCATGATTAAAAATTATTACATCTGCATGATTAACAGTTATTACATCCGCATGATTACCAATTATGACATCTGCATGATTAACAATTATGACATCCGCATGATTAACAGTTATTACATCCGCATGATTAACAGTTATTACATCCGCATGATTAACAGTTATTACATCCGCATGATTGACAGTTATTACATCCGCATGATTAACAGTTATTACATCCGCATGATTAAAAATTATTACATCCGCATGATTAACAGTTATTACATTCGCATGATTAACAATTATTACATCCGCATGATTAACAGTTATTACATTTGCATGATTAACAGTTATTACATCCACATGATTAAGTTATTACATCCACATGATTAACAATTATTACATCCACATGATTAACAATTATTACATCCACATGATTAAGTTATTACATCCACATGATTAACAATTATTACATCCACATGATTAATAATTATTACATCCACATGATTAAGTTATTACATCCACATGATTAACAATTATTACATCTACATGATTAACATTTATTACATCCACATGATCACCAGTTATTACATCCACATGATTAACAATTATTACATCTACATGATTAACATTTATTACATCCACATGATCACCAGTTATTACATCCACATGATCACCAGTTATTACATCCACATGATTAATAATTATTACATCCACATGATTAATAATTATTACATCCACATGATTAACAGTTATTACATCCACATGATTAATAATTATTACATCCACATGATTAATAATTATTACATCCACATGGACACAGTTAAATAAAAGACACACAAAGTTGTGTCAAAGATACATTTAACAGGAACAGATTCAGCCTTACTGGAGGATATAATAAATAGTGTAACACACAGAGCTTTTATTTATTAACAGATAGAATTTTCTGATGACGAGTGACTCATCAGCCGTTTTGAGGGAAAATCATTTTTCAGTTTGGCACTGCTGCGCTCTGGGAGCGCGACACACTGGTGCGCGTGCAGCAGCAGTGATTGAACTGGGCTTCCACAGTGGTGTGGCATGCAGACCTGCTGTGCACCATCGCAGGGAGGAGCTTCCAGAACGATGGGAAGGAGGGGTGGGGTGGCAGATAGTACCAGAGATGGATTGATGGTGGAGGATTGACAGTTCAGACTCAATACAGACAAGAAGCAGAGCAAAGAGAGGAGCTCAGCTGGACGCTCCATCTTTAGGGTGGAGGAGGGGATTGGGGGGGTGCATGTGTTGAGTTGGGGGGTTTGCAGGGGTGGGGTTGGGAATTAAAACCATGCCTTCGATCCATCAGCAGGGTCGGTCTGGACGTGGAGGCAGCGCAGCAACATGTGGAAAGAGTTTATGACCTAGTTTTCATTTCCTTGTTTAATACGATTCTGGCTGATTGAAGTGCGAGGAGAAAGAAAGGAAGTGAGGGGAACGGAAAAGAGATTAGGAAAGAGAGAGAGAGAGAGTTTCACCTCCTTGTTTTAATCAAACAAAGGAAGAGGCTGGGTGAAACATTACAATTGAAATCCTCATTCCCTTCCTGACTCACTTATTTTCTGTAATTACATCACTGCAAGCATCTCCCCCTGCAGTGATGAGCCTTGACTGATGGACAGCATCACACGAGGGAAACCTCGTGACATTAAATTAAACATGGGGTCTGTTCCATCTGAGAGATTTCAAAGTGCTGAAGCCAAGTCCTGCTGAAAGCAGAGCGCTGGAAGTGGGTCACTGTAACACAGGAAGTGACCCCGTCCTTCCACTGAGACTCAGAACGGAGGGGGCAGGTGGGAAAACCCACCGGCTTATCGGCTACCTTTTCCTGTTGTTCTCTGCTCTGCCATGACAGCATTGTGTGTCCAGTTTCAAGCTGGGCCGCTCTTTCCTGTCAGACTCCAGGTCCAGTCCAGATTATCTTCAGTCAAGGGAAACAATTTCTGCCAGATGCAACTTTGTCTGCTGCTAGGATGGCAGTTCTGCAGGAAATATTTGGGTTTTCAAAAAATATATGTATCTGGCTGATGATTGTTTTGAGCAGGAACAAAATGTGTTTTATAAAGGTGTTCATTGACAGAGGTGACTCCAATGCTAATGACAAAGTTCTAAACAAAAAACTTGTGATTAATTTGAGCTCAGAGAACTGTTTAGGTATGACTCACAGCTACCACCACATCAGATTTTAAAGGGATCCCCGATTAGTTGTAACATTAGACTTTGTTTAAGAAACATACTTTAACTGTAAAATAAAACTGCAAAAATACTGTTGGATGTTTAGTTTTTCATCACACATTACACGGACGGGGCCATTTTATTTACATGCAAAGCATTCTGGGTAAATGATGACGTGAATAGGTCCTCGGTGCGAGGCTGCTAGCGAGCTATATCCACCCTGAAGGTTAATCTTGGACAATATCTGATGATCGACTCTTTTAAATGAAACCAGAGAGCGTTGACAGAGAGGAGAAGGTAGAAATGACTCAGCCTGGAACTGAAAATATGGATGGAGGACAACAGGTTAGCTTGTTTGTCGCACTAGCACCAAGCTAATACATATAAGGCAATATAGCGTCAGCGCTAGCGCGAAGGCTAACAGGCTAAGCTGAGGTTTTTCTTCCATGAAGCAGCTCTGTTCATTTTTGCTTCTACTTTTCATTTAAAATAAGTTTCCATTCTCAGCAGGTTTCTAAGGTTCTTCTTCTACATATTAAAAAGTTGTTAAACATCTGAGTGGTGCACTACTGCTACTAGTGGTGAGAAAGTGTATTACACTTTATTCAAAATCAATGCAGTCCTGTGGCCCTCTGTGGCCCAAAGTTAAAAACTGTTGTTCTTTTGAGGCCCTCAAGGTGGCGCTCTGCTGCGGCCCATAGGTTAAGAATCTCTGCTCTAGGACGTTCTGGTTTTCCCCACCAGTTAACATGCCTTTTGTCTGTTTCCTTTCTGGCAGGTCTGTTCCTGATCCTGGGTCTCATGTTGTACCCCGCTGGCTGGGGTTCAGATAAGGTCCAGCTGTTCTGCGGTCCAGACGCGGCTCCGTACCGGGCCGGGCTCTGCTCCATGGGCTGGGCTTTCTACACTGCCATGGGCGGCACCGTGCTCACCTTCATCTGCGCCGTCTTTTCCGCTCAGGCTGAGATCGCCACCTCGAGTGACAAGGTCCAGGAGGAGATCGAAGAGGGCAAGAGTCTGATCTGCCTCCTCTGAGGCTTCGGCAACAATCGGAAAGAGAAGGAGAATGAAAGTGAGGCAGGTTAAAGGGAGGGTCTGGACACTTTGGAAGTTGTGTTCTGTCAAATAGTTATCAATTGTTAGTGCCTTAGTGACATATCCAGGCTAGGCTAATGGGTTAGCCAAACAAAGACTGTCTTTTGTTTACACTCATAAGCTAACCTTTCTTAGAAATAACATCAGTGTGAAAGAATGCTTCATTAGCTAATATTAGACTTCTGCATGACAATAGCTGTGTTTCCATTGACCATGAAAATGCACAAATTAGAATTTAGAAAATAAATTTGCTCAATGGAAACACGTCAATTTCGGAAAAAAATTTACGTTTTTCGACAAAATGTTTTTACACTAGGATGAGGTGGTTTTTCAGTCGTATCAAAATTGGTGTTTTTCACAAAACTTCAATGGAAACACTTTTTTCACATCACAGGAGTCACGTGATCAACAACCGTCTGTTTCTACTGGTGAAAAAGACGATGATGAAGAAGATAACAGGAAGTAGAAGTAGTAGTAATATCACAGAAGTAGGCTGTGTCCAAAACAACAGGCCAGGTCCTCCGGAGGACC
>NW_013952428.1:345718-347360 GCF_001266775.1 Austrofundulus limnaeus | reverse complement strand
GAAACTGTGTTTTTCAACATTAACAGAATATCGACAAAGTTTTGTGCACATTTGCAATGGAAATGCAGCTAATGTTAGCTTAGTTTGTTGGTGTTTTCTCAGCCAAACAATACCCGTGTTACTACACAAATCTACGTTTGAGCATTGACTGAGGTTTGACATGAACTAATGTTAGCATATTAGTATACATCAGTATGTTTCTTTAGAAAGACTTATTTATTAGCCTGGAAAATGCCAAATGCCAATGTTTGCGTAGGCATTAGCTTAGCCTGGATAAAGACTTACCTGTTTCTCCCTAGTCTTTCTCTATGGTGGTAATTATTTATAACTGTTTGATGTGGACTAGAAGCTCAACACCTGCTCTTCTGTTTTTACTCGTGAAGCCAGCCAGATGAAGGCCGCTGCATTGTTTACCACTAAAACTGACTTTTATGTCTCTGTCTTCTGTTTATGTGAAAGAAATCCTTACAAGTGCCAAGTTTTATTTTTCTGTTTTGTTTTGTTTTGTTTTTTTTCTCAGTGTGCCATCTTTGTCTTTCTGACACTAGAGGTGCTGTTTATCTTCATGTTAAGCCCAGAGAGGCTTTGTCTGTCTCCACATGTTCTGTAAATAAATATGATTATATGTATTTTGTACATAATTATGATTGCAGAATAGCGGTCATTTTTTTTATCCTGGCTGGAACTATGATGTCACTCTTGCCACTCTTGGAAAAAGAGAAAAGAAAAACTGTTGTTTATGTCACCAGACCACGGCCAGCAAACTGTTTTGCCACGTGGGAGTGTTAACTCAACAAGGGAACCACTAACTCAGCCAGAATAAGGAGCCTTTAGCTCAGAGTGGTGTCCTTCAGAGCTGTCAGAATGTATTATTTGAATGCCTAATGTATTTTTAGACCGTTGAAATGTATTGGTGGAAAGGATTCTTCGTTTGGACTGCACCGGGACACGCAGGCTCTGTTTAGGGTCTGGTCCTCGGTGAGCAGACATCCTGTTATCTCTGCACAAAGACATGGACTGAATGAGGAGGACACAATTAAATAAATGAAGTATTGCTGTTGTTAGTACTGTCTGCCGCCAGGGAGTGTGAGTCATGTCATAGATAGTCTCTTATGTTGTTTTTGCTAAACAAATAAAGAGAAGGGAAAAGAAACTGATGTTTTTTATCCTGTTAATGTGTTGCTTTAAATGTGAGCAGCTTTCAGGATTGGGGAGGGTGACTTTTTCAGCTCCTGATGCAGAAAGGAACTGTATGCAGTGTACACCTCATACTAATACTCATACATCTCTACTCCACTACATTACAGGGGAAGATATACTCTTCACTCCAAATATTTGAAAAGCACATCCATAGTGTACAGTTCCTGGCTCCAAAAATACAACATGGCAACACTATAAAAAATCAATTTTATCTTTAATTTTTCACAACAGGAGAAGGTAGACCATTTCATTTATGCTACCAAAATGTCTCAGTATAGAAATATTTTAAAATACAAAATCAGAGCAGCTGCAAACCTGGTATTTCTGCTGGTGGTACTGATAAAACTACATTTAATACCATCGATTTAATAAGACACTTTGACACAAGCAAATTACACACACACATACATATACTGTATATGTATATATATGTATATATATG
>NW_013952428.1:343599-344443 GCF_001266775.1 Austrofundulus limnaeus | reverse complement strand
TAAATTGTCCCTAGGTGTGAGTGAGAGAGTGAATGGTTGTTTGTCTCGTTTGTCTCTATGTGTCCCTGTGATGGACTGAGACCTGTCCAGGGTGTACCACGCCCCTCACTGTGACTGCTGGATATGGGCACCAGTGACCCACGCAACCCTGAAAAGGAAGAAGCGTGTACAGAAAATGGATGGATGGATAATTTGGTACAAAACATGCAGAGGTTGAGTGCAAAAACAAAACAAAAATAAATAAATAAACTAGAAGCACTCAAAGAGCGCAAACCTCTGCCAAGGCAATAGGGTCAATGATGCTAAAAGGTTCCCCTGGAAAAGTTACGTTTCCAGTGCTTTATAGTAAATATTGTAACATCATGTTGCATGTATTTAGACATAATAGTAAATGATGGAAATCAAACTTTCAATGTATTGAAAGATATTTATGTGACAACAGACACGACTGAAAACATGACCTTGCCCTTGGTGGATGTAATAAAACTGAATCAATGTCATGACACAGATGTAAGCAGACATATTCTGTGTGCAGACAGTGAAGGTATGATGTAGAAAAATAATATGACATCACACATGCGACTTAGAACAAAGGGGCACACCAATACTACAGTGCCACCTGCTGGACACTTTGAAACCCACTTGGGACGTGAAAAAGAAATAATGGTGTTAAAATAAATAAAAAATTCCTGTGTCCGCATCGTGATCCAGAACATCACCAAAATTTAATGGTGTGAGGCAGTACACACATGTGGTAAAAATGTCATGACAATCTGTACACAAGTTTTTGAGTAATGTTGTCCACAGACAGAACGACAGACAGACAGACAGACAGACAGACAGA
>NW_013952428.1:340779-342519 GCF_001266775.1 Austrofundulus limnaeus | reverse complement strand
AGATAGAAGAGTTTGTTGAATCTGACGTGACATGTTCGTACGAACCCTTTGTACGAACAAAAGTAAGAGAAATTTAGGAGAAGAATACGAACATGTTCTTGCATGAGGCCCATTGATCCTGACTGGGTAACACATCAGACTGGACTGATGGTTGACTTACTGACTCATTCATTCATTTCCTGTGGTTCTTCCTCCAGTCTGACGTGCAGGTCCACTCACTGGAGGACTCATCTGGAGGGCTTAACACAGGGGTCTGCAGCCTTTACAATCAAAAGAGACATTTGTGCTTCTTGTCTCACTAATAAAATGTGTCCAGAGCCGCAAAACAAGCTACAACTGTAATGATCAACTGGTGGTCCATGGGCCTTTTCAAGGCCTTTTCTAGGTCTTTCCAGGAACCTTTATGGTCAGTGAGGGGTGACATTATAAAACTAAAAAAAATGTTATATTATTATATTGTTTGTTATTGTTAAATATATTTGTTACACATCAGGACAAATAAAAAGACAATTTAAACAAGAAAAATACTGTAAATAGTTTATATGAAATTTCATAAAAACTAGTCAGGCATTTTTTTCTAATTCTTATAATTATGTAGTGTTCAAATTATTTAAAGATAATCTGATAGATTTGAGAGAAAGATCGTAGAAAGAAATTGAATTATTTAAACAAAAACAGGCTAGCATGAGCTAACATGTTCTGCTTTTTGTATTAGTAGTATTCATCACATATTTGCATACAAATAATTTCTGTTGTGGGTAAAAAAACAACAACAAAAAAAACAAGAAAACGAAAACATTGTTCTGTTGTGTTTGGTCACATTTTCAAAGAGCTACTGCAGAGGGACCAAAGAGCCACATGTGGCCCCAGAGCCGCAGGTTGCAGAGCCCTGACTTAACACATCTGCAGCCTCTGAACTTCACCAAGAACCAACCACAGAGTTTAATGTTGGATGAAACCTGGGAGCAAACTGATGAAAATCCAACCGTCTGGTCCCTCAGTGAAGTTAAACCTGCAGTCTCCTGTTCTGAGGAACATTTCTGCTTCATGACTAAGTGTTGTGACGAGCTGATTTTACTTTGAACTGCAGCATCATTTCAATAAGATATTCATTAAATATTTTAACTCCTCTCAGTAAATGTCATTTAAAAGCTGATATTTGGATTAAAGGTACTTTGAAACACAGACATTTACTGTGTTGTTTATCTCACAAATCAGAAGTATTAAAACGAAACAATAAATTGAATTCTGGGTGTTTTTCTTGTTGATCATCATCGTAGACTGCCTAAAGTTCAACTCACTACTAGCCAATAAAAATGGATTATTTTGAGACAAATCTAGTCTTAAACCAAACTTTGGGAGTCCTCAGTCTAAATACCTCTGCAGCTCTTACAAACAAACCAGTCCCATTGGACCGACTGAACCGACCAGACACAGCAGCCAAATAAGATATCCAAAAACAAACTGTCAGTTCACAGACAAGATTCTAAAATCAAAGTGGTGTAGTAGTCATTTAGTAGGGCAGACCGGGGACAGTGGCAACAAGGGACGGTTGCAACAGGTCATTTTTCTCCAAACAGAAACAGAGTGATGACACTCACACTGTACATGCTCAGTCAGATGTCCCACCTTGGAAAGAAAAAGTCAACAGATTCAAAAACTGATCCAGGATTTATTTAAAAAAACAGTTTTTGAGGAACAAAGTATTTTTTACCCAGTTTTATTTTTGTTAAACTGTTG
>NW_013952428.1:332854-334863 GCF_001266775.1 Austrofundulus limnaeus | reverse complement strand
AGCTTCTTCCACCTCCTTAATCCGGTCGACGAGGTTTAATAAAGATGCCTGGGTTGAAGCGAGGGTTGCTTCAAGATCATTAAATCTGACATTCATTGTCTTGCTCATATTATTTATTGCAGCAAGGATGGTAGAGGATCCCGTATCATGCTCACATGCTAGTTCAGCTTCTGTTGCGGTTGTAGCTTGCGTAGCTAGCTCCAGCACGTGCTGCCCAGTCGTCTCTTCCGAAGCCTTATCTTGCTTCTTTCCTTTATCCGCCTTGGGTTTAGTCATCCTCAATGTTAAAGCAGTCAGTCATAACACGGGGAAACCGAAATATGAGTGAAATATCAATGTAAATATGGAATTATTTTTAAGTGGTGAGGAGCCAGAAAAAAAACACGTCTATTCCATACGGTGCTCACTAGCGCCCCCTTATTGTGTTTCCTAATAGGATTTACTGTGGTGGCCATTTTCTAACAAAAAGTTTTATCAGCTGTAGATGTAAATCCTATGATTTTTTTTTATTTGAAAGTTTCTTTGCATTCATTGGTTCATGAAATATTTTATCAGACAAATGAACACACACTCACACTCCTGCTCACCTTTTGGCAGAAGATAATTCAGTTAAAATAAGTGAATAAGTGTAAAAATAAATAAAATCTAAAATGTGATTTGTCTCATTCAAATCAAGAATTTTCTGAATCATTTTACCAGAAAACCAAAGTACAAATAAAAGACTCTTTTGAATGTTGTTGCAGTTTGTTTTCATGTGACCATCGTAGGTGTTTAATATCACAAATTACATTTTATCAACACTTTAGACAAACTCAACTGTATGAAAATAAAGTTTGAGAACAAGTAAAATCTGTGTCTGTCCCATCATCTCATCTCATCACAATCTAAACATTCTTTGAGAACTGGTGACCTCCTCTGGTTTGTCTTTGAGAACTGGTGACCTCCTCTGGTTTGTCTTTGANGTGACCTCCTCTGGTTTGTCTTTGAGAACTGGTGACCTCCTCTGGTTTGTCACTGAAAGCACAAGTTTGGACTTTTTTTCCCTCAAAGAGAAATAATCTCAAACTTTTGACAAAAGCAGCAAGAAACACAAAGAAAAATTGTATTTAACGCACCACTAATGTGTGTTATATTAAATATAGAAAACCAAACCTGCTCAACATGTGACTGAAGGTGAAACCTGTGCACACAGTAAAACGGCACCCTCTCTGCATCATGTTGTAAACATACACACATATTCGTCTTTCCTTTTTGTGAGGACTTACACTGACTTCTGTTTATTTACTGGTCATTCCTACGGTCTAACCTGGACCCTTACCCTACACCTGACCGACAAATGGGGTGGTCCTATGGAGCGAAATTGGGCTCATAAGTTTTGTTCAAAAAAAAATTGAAACTGAAAAAAGGAGATTTGAGACTGAAAAATTTTTTTGAAACTGAAAAAATTGAAACTGAAAAACAATGCATTACAATCTGGAAATATTTCAAACATCTTGTCTTTTCAGTTTCAAATATGACAGCAGCCTTCAGGGTCACCATTATGGAGCTACACTGGGGTCATAATTTTGTTCAAAAAAAAATCGAAACTGAAAAAAGGAGATTTGAAAAATGAAAAATAATTTTGAAACTGGAAAAAAAATTGAAACTGAAAAGACAAGATGTTTGAAACCTTTCCAGATTGTAATGCATTGTTTTTCAGTTTCAATTTTTTTTTATTTTGAACAAAAGTTATGACCCCGTACTGTACACCATCAGACACACAGGGCAGTTTGGTGGTTGTGTTCAGCACTCTGAACATGTGAGGAGCTCACAGAGGAGATCATAAATCCATCCATGTGAAACATAAAGACTCAGAAACCATCTTCAAGCATCATCATGTTCCTCTGAACACAGCTGACCAGATTATAACAAGTACAAGTTCATGTCCTGTTGTAGACAACCTCCCAGGGCATGGACGCAAGAGGACATGCGACCCCAGGCCGATCAGACAGAACAAGACAAGGAAACTG
>NW_013952428.1:329866-331226 GCF_001266775.1 Austrofundulus limnaeus | reverse complement strand
ACACACATACACACACATCTACTATGTCTCTCTATCCTTCTGGGGACTTTCCATTGACTTCCATTCATTTTTTTTTTATTTTATATCCTAACCCTGACCATTTACCCTGAAACTAACCTAAACTCAATTCACACCTTGGTTCCCCCCACACACACACACACATACACACACATACACACGTACACACACACACACTGAAGATCAGCCTCCGAAGTCGTGGGGACCAGGCTTTGGTCCTCACAAGGAGCATTTGGTCCCCAGGAGGTTGCATTTTCCTGAAAAATTGTCCCCACCAAGTAGCAAAAACAAGGGTGCACATACACTTCATTTCATTTATTTATTTATTTCTGTAGCGCTTTACACAACCTCAGTGCTGGTGACCAAAGTGCTTCACAGAGTCAGTGATTGGCATGACAACAAGTTAAAAACAAGAAAACACAACAAAATAACAAAACTAAAACCAGAAATGTCACCTACTGTATTAAGTACTAAAAGCCTGTTGGACTAAAAAGGTCTTAAGCTTTGATTTAAAAGGGTCAAGCTCAGTGACCAAACGTAGATCAAGAGGGAGTTGATTCGAGAGACGAGGTGCAGCTGCAGAAAATGTACGGTCACCCCAACGTTTATATTTCATCCTTGGAACAGAAAGCAGGACATGTCTGACCTCAGAGACATGGAGCGGGTGGGGAAACTTAACAACTCTGTTATATAAGGAGGAGCAAGTCCATTCAGAGCTTTAAAAACAAACAAAAAAAGTTTAAAATCTATTCTAAAACAGACAGGAAGCCATGTAATGAGGATGAAACAGGTGTGATACGGTCCCGTCTAGGAGTATTGGTTAAAAGGCGAGCTGCTGCGTTCTGAACACGCTGGAGGCGACCCAGTGATGACTGAGGTACACCAACATACAGAGCGTTACGAGAATCAAGTCTTGAAGTGATAAAAGCATGAACAGCCTTATCTACATCACAACGGTTTAAAAAGGGTTTGACCTTTTTTTAAAAGATGTAAATGATAAAGTCCAGACCGGACAACAGAAACAATGTTTGTCAAAATTTAAAGCCTTATCAAAGGTTTTTCACACAGTCACTGAAGTTAATATTCAAACCTAGGCCAGTTGCAGCTTTGTCACCAAACAAAATCCATTCTGTTTTACTGTCATTTAAAAACAGGAAGTTCTTGTTTCACTTGAACCCTGTAGGGACCTTCCATTGACTTCCATTCATTTGCTTTAGACTTTATAGCCTAACTCTGACCATTTAGCCTAAAACTAACCTCACAGGTTTGACCCTGAACTAACCTCACAGGTACCTACCTGACCCTAAACTTACCTCACAGGTACCTACCTGACCCTAAACTT
>NW_013952428.1:322730-324127 GCF_001266775.1 Austrofundulus limnaeus | reverse complement strand
ACCAATGATCGTATAGTATTCACATCGTACCATAATAAAAAACCACTCAGACACTTGTTGCTGGTCACGTGAACTGGTTGCTGTAGACACGTATTCAGCTAGACCAAGGAGAGACATTTTTGTTAAGTTAGTCATAACTGTTTTGTGATCTTGACTGGAACCTTGGGCGTGCTGGAATCTTTTGCAAGTTATTTTTGTTCTGTTTAACCATGACTGTTCCCGTACTGAATCTAACTTTATTTGGAACATAAAGACATCTATAAAACATATAAAACCTTATAAAAACCTTTTCAAAGTGTTTTGGGGTTATTCTAGTTGTCTCTTACTTTCTCTCTGCTTTTAACCTTGTAGCAAAGCCTTTCCCTCTTCAAGCGCCCCACTGCTATATTTCTGCATTATTATATTATATATTATAGACGGCTGGTCAGGACTGTATATAATGGCTCCTCCTACAGGACACAGTTTGATCACTTTGTAATTTCAGAAGGACAAAAAACAACCTAGAATTTCTTGATTTTTTCACAACAGATTTTTGATGAAGTTTTAGACTTGCTGAACATGTTGCAACATTTTGGAGGACAAAAGCCTGACCTCGAGATTTCTCTTTTTGAGCCTTAAACAACAGGTAAATTATACATTGTAACAAAATTTTCTTGTGTGATTTTATTTAGTCTATTGCTAAGCTGCGAAAATAATGATAAACGTGTCTTTTTATGAAGTACCTCAAATTAACACGCTGGTTTATAGGTTGTTTTGCAGGTTTTTTTTTGGAGGTTTTTTATTTTTGTTTTGTTGCAAATCAAGTGTTTTTGGGTCAAGACGGCGTATCATGTTTAATTAATTTTTATTTTTCTCAGAAAAATGAGGTCCAGAAGAGTTTGTCCTGAAAAGTAAGCCTTACAGTACATTTCATTGCTTCTGCGAAGGACAAAGACATATTTCAGAGGAAACTGATTAGCAAATTGAAAGGTATTTTTTTTAGCTTTAATGATTTTCTGTTCAACATCTTCAAGTAGATTATCTATTTTAAAAAAATCTCTGTTGAGCTAGTATGGCAGTGCAAATACTTGCAGTCTGTGTATAATGTAAGTTAAATTGTGATTTAAAATATTATGGTTCATCTAATTGTGTGATATATTTTTGATGTGTGTTTATATACTTCAACTGAATTCATGGCTTGTGGATGGGAATGTTGTGTGTAAAAACACAGATGTGAATGCTTATTTTTGTAATTTGTTTATTTAGCTTGTAGAGGTACTTTTACGACCCGCTGTTGGACAGGTGGGGTAAAGGAACCGGAGCTCCTGGGAGCAACAGGAGATTACATGTTCATAAACAGGACCACACTTTGAAGGGGACTTATGGGCTGCCGTTTGTAAAGTTACACAGTCAAAAAT
>NW_013952428.1:319856-321062 GCF_001266775.1 Austrofundulus limnaeus | reverse complement strand
GCCTTAATATGAGGAACAAAAAATATTTATATTTTAACATGTCAGCTGCTGTTTAGCTGAGCTGGTCACATCAGATATTGATAACTCTTGAGCGTTTTTTCTTATTGAAACAACCTTTTTTCTCCTAATTTGACCATTTCCTTCTGTTAATTATATTATGACAATATTCTTTTAATATAACTTTATTCTGGTACAACTTTAGTCTTGTAATTTTCATATAAAAACAACTTAGTCTGGCCCTACTTTGTCTGTCAAACTAAAAACAGCTTCTAAAGAAATTTTAAAGTTGATTACTGTAGAAAATATAGTGATAGATTAATTTGAAATTCCAGTTAAATTCACATCTATTTTAACTGCTTTCTTTTTCAGAATAACAGTGGCTCTGGCGGCAACAAGTCATATACAGCAAAAGGTGAAGATCAGCCCACAATTCAGCAAGCATTTAATAAGCAAGTCACCTATGCACCCACATCAAAGCATGCTAAAGACCTTAACAGTMCAGTGGCATACTTCATTGCCAAAGACATGATGCCATTTCAAGCTGTTGAGAAACCTGGGTTCCTGAAGKTGATGAAGACGGCAGTTCCACTTTACAAAGTGCCATCAAGAAAATTTTTCTCAACTAATGAAATCCCCAAGATGTACTCAGAGGTCAAGGCTCATGTGCAAAAACAAGTGGCAAAAGGGGTGTGGTTTTCTGCAACAACTGATCTGTGGACTAGCAGTGGTGGTAGTGGAGAACCTTACATCAGCTTCACTGTGCATTTCCTCTCCCCAGAGTGGGAACTCAAGTCCTTCTGTCTAGAAACTATGTTTTTCCCAGAGGACCACACAGCTGAACACATCTTGGAGTTTTTTGAAAACATGTTGCTGGAGTGGAACATGACAAGTGGCAGTTTGTCTTCCATCACAACAGACAATGCAACAAATATGAAAAAAGCATTTCAAGACCAACCTTATGTTTGGCTTGGGTGTTTTGGCCATAATCTTAACCTTAATTTAATTTAATCTTAATTTGCACTAAGAGAAATGTATAGTTAATCTCCAAAAGCGTTGAGATTGAATTTTAAGTTCCTGTCTATTTATTTTTTTTAAGTTTAATTTAAGGATTGCATCAAGGACTGCATTTATTTTTATTTAAAAGTAATTCAGTTAATATTTTAAATTCATATTTAACTTGTTCAGTTTGGTCCATGTTTTATATAT
>NW_013952428.1:315843-318596 GCF_001266775.1 Austrofundulus limnaeus | reverse complement strand
ATAAATGAGTTTGTATGTAATGTATGAATATAATATACAAGTTTCACTTTTTAAATGGAATTACTGAAATAAATCTACTTTTTCATGATATTCTAATTTTATGACCAGCACCTGTATATGGATTCCTTGCTGCAAGTAAAACAGCTCAACCAGATCTGCTGCTTGTTCATCATTCCTTGTGTCTTGATAATTAATTTATCCAACAAATATGTATAATTATTATATGATGTCATGTAAGATTTAACCAATTTAAAGACAGTGTGGGAAATAAACTCATTGCTTTCTTGTCAGAGGCTAAATGGTTGCGTTAAACAATTCTAGTTTCCCCACTGAAAAAAGAAAAATATATTAAACCCCTCATGGTTTTCAGGTTATGGAATTATTGCATCCAAAAACATTGAGCCAGGAGAGTTTTTGCTGGAATATATGTTGGAAGACATATCACTGGTCTGGAAGGAGAGGCCCTGTTTAACTAATACTCAGATGTAGATGCAGCGTTTTTGTACTTCTACAACTTCTAGGGACAAACCTTCTGGTGAGTACAGTTGCATGAACATCCTAAACAAGAGTAGAATAAGTCTATGAATAAGTGCGATTTTATTTTACTTTTTATTTTTTTACAGTGTTGATGGCAGTAAAGATACAACAAGACTTGCACAATTTATAAATGGTGCTCACATCAACCAAACAGCAAAATTAAAATAGTAAGTAACACAGTCAGAATTCACTCAGTGTTCATTAATTAACTGGTTTAATTATAAACTGACACAAAACAATATCATTCCATGTGTTGGAGTATCAGAAGCATTCTGTCCAAACACAACTTCCTGCTACATTTTAAAGCCAACAGGACCTCAGATAGAGGCTGGTCCAGGTGTCTGCAGTTCAGTGAAGTGAGGACTGTTCAGACTACAGATGTGACGTTCGCAAACGATCCGAATCTTTTGAACGGCTCTTTACAACGAACGATAGGAGCCGGATCGTGGGCAGTAACGAGCCATTTTAGTTTTATTTCTTTTATTCCTCATATAATCTTTATTTTTTCATATTTAAATCGCTCCTGCTTTGCTTTTTCACAGAAAACTGGCGGAGTTGGGGAGTACAGAAGCTCACGGTGAAAGGGGCAGGGAGGTTTCTGCTTGACAAACACATGGCTCCACCCACGTGACGGGATTACATTACGTATGGCTATGTGATGACGTATTTCCCTACGTGATGATGCGACACGTTCAAAATCGAACGGCTCTTTTGAACGGCTCTATGAAACAAACAGCTCCCCAAGATCCGGATCCGTTCAAAGGGCCGTTTATCCCATCTCCAGTTCAGACCTCTACATAGGAGAAACCAAACAACCTCTCCACAGACACGAGGGACACTCCTTTGAGGAACAAAAGAATCATATTTTGGACAGAGAAGACAGATGGTTTGAGAAAGAGGTGAAGGAAGTCATTAATGTCAAACAAGAAAACAATTTAAAACAGAGAAACCAGGGTCAGATTTTAACTTTGAGAAGGAGTCAAACCTAAAGCTACATGGAAGTTCTTCAGCTTCATTCAAATTAACTCCTTCAAGCATGTGACTGAACATGTGACTCATGAGCCAGGCTAACAAAGAGCATAACTCTCCTTTGTGAGGGACGAGGAGTTTTAATTTATTCTGCATGTGAATCTAAGCACCAATGAGACCTCTCAGGTTAGAGCTCCACACAAAGGGTGTGAAACATCTTCAGCTGCAGAACAGATCTCCAGTTGTCTTCAGTTTTTAACCTTTTTACATTTTTTACATTTATCAGCTGATTGTAATTCATTTGTGTTTATGCCGTTGTGACCAACAGATACTGGATGAGCAGAAAAGACCACATCTGTGTGCATTTGTAGTCACAAAGAAACCTGCAGGAGAAGAAATTATCTGTGACTACAGAGGCCCTCTAATCGTCAATGGCAACTTGTATTTATATTTTTATTTACATATATTTTGTTAAATGCATGTTTTGTCACATGATAATCTCAATCGTCAACTCTCATCAGCACTGATATTATACATGCAGGTGCTTTACAAACTGGCTTTAAAACCTTTAAGCATAATGTCAAAACACAAAATGCAGAGTGGTCCTTTAATTAAAGGACCACTTTGTTTAAATGATTAGTCAATCATTAAAACAAACTAAATCTTGCATTCTTCAGTTTCATGTTGTAAATGTCGTTTGTTTTAGAATAACTGTGTCCTGATGCATCAGTCCAGGAAGAAAAAATCAAAAAGAAAAAATCAGCAGGTCCTCTGGATGGTTCTCCTTCAGTGAAACGTTTCGTCTCTCCTCCAAGAGACTTCTTCAGTCTGATGAGTTTCAGGTGAACTCAGCCTTATAAGCTCCGCCTCCACATGGTGGACAAACAGGTTAGTCATATGCAAAAGAGGGCCATCGACTAACAATAGGCTTGATTAGCTCTATTGTTCATGGAGGGTCATGTGGCCCATCACTTGACCCGTGTCGTGTTATGTGTTTGTAGTGAATGCAAGCGGGGGTTCAACATCCCCTTGTTTTTGTTTTTTCCCTCTTTGTGTTGGTATCATTGGGGCCCTGATTCACACGTTTTGCTCACAGGGGGCGGAGTCATAGTTGCAATAACTTGCAATTGTAGGCGGAGGACAACTGGACATGAAGGCATCCACCTCTGTTTAATGATGAAAGAGTGACCGCTGGCCTGTAGATGAGTGTAAACTGTAGAGTCCTGACCTGTAGATGAGTGTAAACT
>NW_013952428.1:303791-315218 GCF_001266775.1 Austrofundulus limnaeus | reverse complement strand
CCTCCGCGCGGCGCAATGACGTATGCAGCCGACAAATGCGCACTCATGAGGACCCAGCCCCTGAATTGAGACACTTTCTCTTTCTGCCTGGCTCCTGGGTTTGTAGGGACACTGTCTGCTCTGTGGTACAGAGTCCTGATCACTCCTAACTTGTGTTCCAGTGGGAGGTGGGAATCATAACACAAATATTGGTCTGTGTGGGCGGGTTTGTAATACGTCAGTTTCCAACCGTCCTCCATCCGAAACCGAGACATCACAGTCCAGGTACGCCAACCTGCCATTTTTTACATCCTCTCGTGTGAACTTAATATATTCATCCACAGAGTTGATGTGATCAGTGAAATGTTGGACTTCCTGGGCTTTAATTTTAACCCACAATGTGGGTTTTTAATTGTACACAAATTGTTATTTGTAGGTTTATGTTTCTTTATGACATATTTAATGTGAAATTATTTCTAAAACTTTACTTTTACAAAAAGATAACTTTATTAATGTGAAATTCTATGATTTACACACAAATGTTTTGTTTTTCTTGGTAAATACCTTTTTAAATACTTTGCAAAAATAATTTCATGTTCTACTGAAACACAGCTATTTGTTATATTCGTAAAGTGAAATAACAGCCATTATTTTTTGCTGTAGTTATATTTATTTGTCAAATTATTTCTTAGTGACGTTTTAGCAGCTAACAAAAAAAATCGTGATATTAATCGAGATCGGACGATAAGAAAAAATTAATCGTGATCATTTTTTTGCCATATTGCCCAGCCCTACCTCCAGGGGTGTAACCAGAAAGAGATGTACACTATAAGCTCAATTCATTATTATAGTAAGAAGTTGTTGGCAGTGTTTGGCAGAGTCTCTGCTTTAGAGCAGGGCTGCTATGGTTTTGTTTTGATTTAGGTCAAGGTCTTATATTACACTGAGGCCTGCTGAGTGCTGTACTGTGAACCTGATTGGAGTCAGAAGACTGAAAATAAAGTTTTAAGAAGAAATCCAGCTGATTCCTGTTTATTCGGACACACCATTTTGAACAACGCATATTTTTCCTTCAGTGGGGTTAAGAGTTCATAAACATTTGACACCATCATTCTGGGGGTCGGTAGCTAAAATGTTTGGGAACCACTGTGCTAGAGTCAAGAATACCCATTCAGGGCAAGAACCATCCATCCATCCATCATCTATACCCGCTTCTTCTTTTCAGGGTCACAGGGTCACTGTGTGAGGGGCAGGAGACACCCTGGACAGGTTGCAAGTCCATCACAGGGACACATAAGGCAAGAACGTGGGTATTAGTGTCAGTGGTTGCAGAATTAAAGCTTATATAGTTACAAACTAAGATGCAGATCCTGTATAGACACCAAACAGAAGATAAGCTTTTAAACATTAAGTATCTTTTGATTCTGACTCCGTGAGAAAAGATCCACAAAGTAATGAAATTTCCTCTTGAAGATCTACAGCACAGGCAGGTTTGTATTGTTGTTCTGTAATGTACACCATGTACCAGCAGGGGGCAGCATCCCTACGATTTGAATTTAGTATAAGTAGTACGTTTCTAAGCATTAAAAATATGTCTTAAAGAGGCAATATACATTTTTATTGTCTCACATCTTATCACACAAGTGCAAAGCATCCTGAGCTACATGTCCAGCAATAAGTAAAGTTGGACACAAACTATAAATATGTTAACATCCAAAGATGCAGGAAAATAGACCACTTGCATATTTTACCATTCCATATTGCAGTTTAAAGAAAAGGCTTTCGTAGAAACAGCTGAAAAGCTGAACTTCAGATGCATGAAGAAAATAAAGATTAACATCTGAGGCCTGTTTATTTACAAAAATACTTCAACAATATGCAGATAAACTCCAGTGACCCGATTTAAAGTACAGTTTGTTTAGATTGCACAAAAGATTTCCCTATTTAAATAAAATATATCAAGAAAAAGTAACAACTACGGAGGGATAAAATTGCTTTTTCTTCAAACGAATTTCACATTTTTTACAATAAAAGAAAATTAAATGGGATCCTTCTCATGCTGTCTAAAAACACCCAAGTATTACAGGTGTTTCCAGAAGTGCATCAGTTCAAAAAACCTCACACAAAAACATGTTCACAAACAAACAAGACCAAAAACATTCTGATAATTTTATAAAATGTCAAATACAGCTGGAGCTTCTGAGGTTTTAAGTCATTAGAATATTTAATTTCTTGCACACAGAATAAATAATAAAACGTTGAAACGGATTATGTTGATAGAAATGAACCCTGTTTGAATCAGACGTGACTAATTTCATGTCCTTCCAACAGAAATCAGGACAAAATATTTCATGAAGTTACTGGTAAAAATGTAAGTATCATTCATTGATTCGTTTATTAAAGCACCTCTCCTTGCATGCTGAAGTTTTAAACAAAGATCTTACACAGTTAGTTAGTGCTTGGATTGTTAGGACTCATTTACTTCCATTTGAGCTCAAAATTAAGGTCAAATAGCAAGAGTTTTATTAAAGTTCATCTGGTGGTTCCAGATGTGCTGCTAACAGAACAAAATACACACAGAACACATCTGCATGATCGACAACAGATGATTGACAGGTGCTGTCCTCTAGAGAACAATTTAGTTACTACAGTTTCAGATGCCAAACTAAAAAAAAAAAAAAAAACATATTCCCGATGAATTTGTACCGTGTCCCGCATGAGGAGGGGTGGGACCATTGATATATATGACTGGATTGGACCTCACGTGACCTGGGCGTGGCTTCACAGGTGGGATTTTTATGCATTGAGCTAACACTAACGCTAAACATTGAAATCAATGAGCAGAACGTAGCACGGTGCAAACAAACACTTTATAAATGTACAAATGGTACAAATACTTTGCTATAAACTGCAGAAATTGTTACAATATATTTGCAGGAGATAAAAGGGTTATGTTTCACAGGTAAATATTACGCATATTTAACCAAAATTTATTATTTTAATGGTAAAACCTGTACGCTAACATTAAACAGCTTCAATGTTCATGTTTAACCTTATTTAAAATCGATTTTATCTGTTGTCAAATATATTATTTACTAATATTAAGCATATAAATATGGACTTTATTGGATTGATGACCAGTTAGACTGTATATAAATTCAGAAATTCTGATGTAGACTCACTAATGACAGACACTAAATTATTGAGCATCATAAACATAAATAATCATGTTGTCAGACAGGTCGGTGTATTCAGAGATTTTCTACATCCAGTATTTGTGTTTTTCAACATTTCCAGAGAAAAAGGAGGAAAAAACATGTGTACCAGCTGTGGGTCAGCTTCAGATACAGCCTGCATCATTGTGAAACTGAAGAATAATTCTTTGTGATAAAAATAAATTCATTAAACAATTCTTTGTGACATGAAATAATTTGTCTTTTTAGTTTGTATTTACTGATGTTAAAATTATTGTAGTTTACAGCAAAAACTTTTATAGTTGCACATATATATATTTTTGAAAAATTAATTTTATTATTTTAAATGTTTAAGACTCAGTTCTGATTAATAAATATTTTTATGAATACCCAGCTGGTCAGAACTCATTGATTTCTATGAAAAAACACCTGTGAATCACAAAATACTTAGTTTAAGCCACTGTTTTAGTCATTTAAATTAGTTATCTATTTTAAATTTCCATAAATATAAAATTCCTAATTTCCTCAGCTTTATTTTGTACCAGAGTTTGTAAAAATCAAGCAAGAATTAAGGAAGTTAGACAACTCACAGTCTATTGAGCTCCATTCATTTTGTTGAGGCTCCTCAATGCAGAACAGAGCTCCAGTGTGAGCACGTACATGTAGCTAGCAACACATTAGCCACACCTAATCCAGTAATATATATCAATGGGTGGGACATTCACAAGTCCCACATTACATTTGACAAATGCTGGTTTTTGTATGGGACAAACAAACAGATGCTTGAAGAAGATATTCATCTGTAAATTATATCTACAGAAATGTTCTCATCTCTGCATCATGTCAAACACAAAGCATGTTTGTTTGCCAAAACTGAAGCTAATGCTGCAGCCGTCCTGCCACTAGGAAGAGGAGTCTCGACCGTCCACAGCTCAATGGTCCAACCAGCCCAGTATTGGGCTCAGAACCAAAATAAGTTAATCTACATCTGACAAAATAAACTCTGCTGAAATGTATTGCAGTGGACAGTAGCTTTAGAACATTATTTTTAAATGGTAAATGGACTGTACTTATACAGCACCTCTCTCATATCCAGGACACTCAAAGCTCTTCACTCTACAACCTGTGTCCTCATTTACCCATTCACACAGCACTCTGTTAGGTCTCTACAGAGCTAACATGTACAATCATCTATAGAGACTAATCAGTGCCAATCACATTCATACACTGATGGGACACATCAGAGGCGTTAAGGGTGTTTTGCCCAAGGACACAACAACTGAGACAGCTGGACGGGGGATTGAACCGGTGACTTTCCGGTTCCTGGATGACTCCCCTAACCACTCTGCCACAGCTGCCCCATAACATCTGTATTATTTATCGTTTTTAATATCATACTTGTCACAATTATAAATACAATTTCATTTGCACCTTGAATTTGCACTAATTTGTGCTTATAGGATGGAATAATAAATAAGATGGAAAATAAAAAGTTGGACTGACAAAGAAAGAACACAAAGTCACAAAGCTCAGAGTGGAAGAGATACAGGAGCAGCTCAACAAGGAGAGAGTTACTGATGCTGGAAGTGAAATGGTCTACAGTCAGATATGGGTTTGTAAGGTTAGGTCTGTTTATTTGTATGTGTACTTCTTCTGTGTTATGAACCTAGCAGATGTCTCAGGGTTAGCCTGATTTGTAAAGCCTGAAACATACTCACTCCGACACCGACGGGCCGACGTGCGGTCACGTGGTTGTTCGGCAGTTGTTTTCGCACAGACATAGTCCCTATGACACCCCGCACCGAGTTCAGGAAACCCCCCTCCCTGAAACATACGTCACTGCATGGAATCCCCCGCAACAGCCGACAACGCAGAAAAAAAAAGACACTCGTCACTCACCCAACGCATTTATCCACATCTGTCCTGGTTAAAGCTCCACAGTTTTTATCAGTCAGATTCCTCCGTGCACGTCTGTTTTATCTCCATTCATGAGTTTTTCACGGAATGACTGTCTTTACAAAACTCTACTTCCTGGTGTCGGCTCTGGGAGCGAGTCTGGGTTTTTTCCCCTCTTTTTTTTTTTTACCGAGTGCAGCAGCGCATTCAGCACAAACAAACAAGCCATAAGTTTTTCACGGTTTGACTATCTTATAAAACTCTGCTTTCTAGTCTGGGAGCGAGTCGTTTTTTTTCTTTTTTCCCCCCTGGAGCGCAGCGCAAACAAACACACCCACGACCAATCAGACCAATCACACATTACCGTCGACACGTGAGGGGGGTCCAAAAGTTCTGCCGGTGGGTTGTGCCAAAAGGGGCTGTCGACTCGACACCGAGAAGCCCGGTGACATAATTTTCGTCATTAAACTGCGACAACCCGTGCCGATGTCGGCAGTTCGCAGCGAGTATGTTTCAGGCTTTACTATATTTATGGTGCTAAGCAAAGGTTAGTTTGTGCTAAAAGTACAGTATGATGAAACAAAGACAAACAAGGTGCTCATTAAGGATGATGCAGTTTTTAAGTATAACCTGACAAAAAGTATGGAGTCACCAGTCTTGGATGAGCACTCATTCAGACATTTCATTCTGTAAAACAAACTCAGATCAAAAACATGATACAATAATGAGGTCATCCTAAAGTGCAACTTTGATCCCAAAGTTTAATAATAAGCAATAGTGATTCCATACTTTTTGCCAGGGGTTGTATTTTCTCAGATAAAGTAAAGTCAGTGATTTTATGTTGTTTTATGAAAATCTAAGAATTTAGTAAAATGTAATTCAAATGGCTGGAAAATGCATAGTTTTATAGAGCAGATCTTTTTCAAAACTCCCCAGACCATCCTAGGACCACTTTGAGCAGCTGGTGGTCTCTAATATATACAGGTGTCTCTCATGAATCAACAAATGTTGGAAAGTATGCTGATGGTGGAACACAAAAGATTTGGCGAGGCACCAATTTATGACTTAAATCTTATTTTTCACCAGACTTTGGGGGAAAAAAAAAAAGAAACAGAAAAGAAAACATGTCCTGAATGACTCAGATTCTACACCAGCATACAAAGCCTGTCCATTAGAGGTCACCAATAAAATAATGTTTGATTGATTGTTCTCCAACAATAAACAATAAATTAATTACAAATACGGAGCAGTGATTTGGTTGAGAAATCAAAGAAGCCAGTTCTGAAGTGATTAATGGAGAACAATGTCAGGGAGATGTTAGAGGGAGTTAGCTGAGCTGCTTTAGAACCTGGAACTGATCCAGAGGCAACTTTTAAAAAGGCACACACACATTCAGAAACGTAGACATACACACGCATATACATAAACCCACCCAGAGGAAGTAGAGCACATTGGTATACTGGTACGAGTGCAGAGCAGGCGATTTGCCAGGTTCAGTCAAAGTCCAAATGGTTTCTTCTTCTTTAGGCTGAGAACAAAGGTAAAAGTTGACTTAAGAGTCCATTCCCTCACATGAACCACCTCGGATCTGTCCGAGCAGGGACATCAGAGAAACTGGCATCCTGTCATGATTAGATCTGCTCTTTAAAGGCTCCTTGTGCAGCGGTGGAGGCGGCGTTAGCAGCAGCCGTCTGGACTGTCTTGTTGGACATGACGCCTGTGGCAAACTCCTGCTGAGCCTTTTCAAAGCTGGCGCCAGTGGTGCGGTACAACATGTGGACCTGAGATGTGGACGAAAGAAACGGGGCGGTTCAGTGAGGACAGAAACAGACGAAACCTACAGTAAATATTTTCCACCTCTGTTGAGCATGTACCTTTTTGAACATGATGAGGGACAGGACAGCCAGCGAGGTAAAGAGAGCTGCGATCAGGATCATGATGATGCCCACTGGGATGCTTCTGTTCAGGGCCGTCAAAGCTGAGATCCAACCACTACGGACAAGATCATCGTTACAAACCAACACTAAACTGCTCTCCTGTAAACATCACTCCTTATTCCTCTGAACGTGACATGTGACCCGTCACATCGAAACAAGGACTAGTGCTATTTGGAGAAAAAGGCAAATATAGTGTTTTGACTAAAATGTTAACAAAAATTGCATTTTGTCAAAACAATGAATAAAGGCCTTATCAATGTATCATTTGAATGAACTGTCTGAAATATAATCATAAAACAAAAGTTTGAAGCAACTTTTTTGAGCAGTAGCAACAAAATAACCTGATTTTGAGGAAAAATGCCTTAAAATTTTAAGAATTTCCCTGTGAGCTAGCAAAGTTTTTTTTCTTTTTAGCTGGGAAATCTCATTATTCAAATACAATTTGAGGTTTCCTCTTTATAAGGACATCAAAAATTCCTCATTAAAATGACAAAATTAGGATTCAGACCAAATATTTATGTATTACTGTAACGAACAAGACAAATTAAGTCATATATATGGATTTAATTAGGATATCAGGATGATCCAGGTATCAAAATGTAGCTTTTAAAGTCAAGAATCTGAAAATGTAATTAGGTCATTTTGACCAAATTTGACTTAATCCTCATTTCAAAATGATGGGTCACATATGAAACAAGCCGATGCCTAAGTTCACCAAAAGATTTACTTCATGATGTTCTGAAATAGAGCTGTTGTTAATAACTTGCTAAAATTAAAACCTCGCAAGAGGCTGAATTTGAAATGGTCTCATCTGACAGGCAGTCAGGCGTCATTACTGATCAGAACTGGTCATTTAAAACTCTGTGAAAACTTGCTTTATACTTAGACTTAAATTTGCTTTCTTTTTTTAAAGAATAAACCTCACACAAGGAGAAATTAGATTTCTATTTACATTTTTTTGAGGACACTAAAAAAATACAGGTAACGGTTATTGCTTTTATTGGATTACAGTGATGGGCGGCACAGTGGTGCAGTTGTTAGAGCTGTTGAGGAAACCAGAGTACCCAGTGAAAACTAATGGGTGCACAGGGAAAAATGTGCAAACTCTACACAAACATGCAAACACTCTAACACTGCCCTGCAATGCTGCTGTTGGTTGTCCTTGTATGTCTACACTTATCCATTGGTTAGTTTTTCTGAAAAAATCTCTGCTTGTTCTATTACACTTTGATTTGTGTACAGGGTTAGGTTAGGGTGTGGTATGTTTAAATACCACAACCAGCAAATGTTTGACCACAGAGCCAGAACAAAATTAGGGGAAAATGTGTTTTAAATATGCTGCATTGATCCTGGAATAATTTTCAAAGAGACTAAAAATGGTCAGAAAAGGTTACCAGAAGGAAGTTTAAATCCATTTTGAAGAAGACAGAAAATAAAACTCTTGGACTGATTTTATGAGTGAGTCAGTGAGTGAGAGAGAGAGTCAGTCAGTGAGTGAGTCAGTCAGTCAGTGAGTGAGAGAGAGAGTCAGTGAGTGAGTGAGAGAGAGAGTCAGTGAGTGAGTGAGAGAGAGAGTCAGTGAGTGAGTGAGAGAGAGAGTCAGTGAGTGAGTGAGAGAGAGAGTCAGTGAGTGAGTGAGAGAGAGAGTCAGTGAGTGAGTGAGAGAGAGAGTCAGTGAGTGAGAGAGAGAGAGAGTCAGTCAGTGAGAGAGAGAGTCAGTCAGTCAGTCAGTGAGAGAGTGGTATAAACCCACCATCCAAATGAAATACACACTACTGTGATTAATAAATAATTTATATCTCACCTTGCACCCCAACTAGTGATCCCAATGCACTGCATAACATAAACCCCAAACTGACAGATGTAAACAAAGAAAAAGACAAAAAATCTGAAAGAGCTGTCACTCCTGCAGAAAGAAAACAGAGAGCATGAGCAACAGAGATATCACCGGGTTAGTTTATTGCTTGTGAATGTGAACAGACTCTGTACTGAACCGTTTACCTGAAGGCTCCATAAAGGGGTCTGTACCAACAGACAAAAGCACACGGAGTGAAGAGCAGAAGCCAGAGGATGGACAAACCAAAGTCCACTCCACGAGACGCATCCACACAGAACCAGGCCAGGCAGCCGAACATGTTGGCCAGGAGCGTTCCAGAGTGCACTGAGAGGGAAGAGGAGAGGGTTTACTCAACGACAGACAGCAAAGAGCTGGGGTCCTGCTACGTCCCATCAACAGAGCTGGGGTCCCGCTATGTCCCATCCACAGAGCTGGGGTCCTGCTATGTCCCATCCACAGAGCTGGGGTCCCGCTATGTCCCATCCACAGAGCTGGGGTCCTGCTATGTCCCATCCATAGAGCTGGGGTCCTGCTAGGATGAAAGCTCTTGGGTCCATAGTGTTCCAACGAGCTGATGGTTAGGGGAGTTGGGTGGAGGAGGACGACCTGAGAGTGTAGGTGGGGGTGTAAATGTGAAGGTCTGTGAGATGCTGGGGTGTGTGGGAGGTTACTGATGGCTTTGAAGATGAGGAGCAGGATTTCATGGGAAATGTGAAATTTGATGGGGAGCTGGTGAAGATGTTGTTGAGCAGGTGATTTATAGCTTCTGTCCATTGGCTCCCTGTCAAATCCAGAATAAATTTTAAAGAACAGCAGTACAGCTGGGTCAGAGGGTTGGACGGAGACGAGAAATGTTCCGGAGGTGAAAGTCTGCTGAATGAGTCATGTTCCTGATATGTGATTTAAATAATGTGTTGTCTAGGACGACACCCGGACTCCTAACCTGGGGGGTGGGGGAAACCACGGTGTTGTCAAAGAGAACAGAAAAGTTGCTGGTTTTTTTTTTTTTTTTTGCAAGACTGGATTTAGTAACAATGAGAAATTTTTTTAATTTTTCACCATTTAGTTTGAAGAAGTTGTTGGTGAACCAGGACCTGATATCATAAAGGCAGTCAGACAGTGAGGGGGGTGGGGGGTGGGGGTAGTGGGCAGAGCTGGATGTACTCCGTGAAACAATGAACTGGGAGATTATTTTGAGATTTTTCAGTTGATTTAAAGTATTCTTGAAGTGACCTGCCTGTTTTAATAGTTTTCAACAACACAAATTAAAGATCATTTAGTAAAATTGTTCCCATTTTTAGCTAAATTATAAAATGTTTCATAACCTTACTAGAATTTTTACTGGTATACTGGTGCGACTGCCTGTTTCATATCCTGTTAGTAATCTGTAGTTTTACAGACAGAACCTGGAAGAGGCTGTAATCATGGTCATTATTTTGTCAACATATAGAGGAGCACAACTGAAATGTAGAAGACGTGTTGCTTCCTAAAGAATGAGAAATGCAGATCATGACTTATTTTCTTATTGTGTATAAGCTATTTTGAAAGATTAAGTTGTGATTTAGATTAAATATAAAAGAAAACTTATCAATAAGACCTACTTTACAAATTATACATGTTGAATATTATACAAATGTTAATGAATAATTTTGAATTATTGTGTATCACTTTAATTTAAAGTTACAAACAACAAAGGAAACAAAATTATGATACTATGAGAGAACATGACAAAATCTTAAATATCTTATAATATGATGTCAAATGTCTCAGCCAAACAGACAAACAGATCATTCTGCAGTCATCTCTTCATTTGATCAACAGTTCTGGCTGTTTAATATTATCTGCTCCTTATATCCAATTAAAGTAGTAAATAACACACATTTCTTTTTTAATCTGGATTTTTATCTTTTTAAAAATGCATTTAGAAACAAACAGTCTATAAACAGTGTTTTCCAGGTCTGGATTACTTTGTATAAATATCAGTACAGAAAAACTTGAGGCTAATTCCATATTTTTCAGGACTCCATAAGAACTCTGAATCCATTTTAAAAAAAAAAGGAGGAAAAACACACTTTGTGTTCAGGTCAGTGTTCTGCACAGGGTTCACATAAAGTGAATGATGCATCATTATGGGTTGTTCTTTAGGTCCAAACAGTGACTTCACAGCTTTTCAACAACTGCTTACATAAAGCCCAATTGTGTGCAGACGTTTCTCTGCAGTCTGGTGTGAACCAAACATTAAGAGATCATCTGACTGAGATCTTTGATCAGGACACATGACTGCATGTGTGTCTGCCATGTGACGGCTGAACTCCACCTAAAGCCATTCAATTCCTGACATACAGCTAAACCATAAAAATCCCAGTAGAAGGCTGCAGAAGGAGGACACAAGAGGACTATGGGATAAATCTTGTGCCAGCAGGAATTCAATTTGAATTGCTCAGATTGAATCTGAATGGGCATAAATTGAAATTGAATGCATTGGTCTGAAAATAAATATCACTAAATTGGAACTGAATTTAAAGTTTTGAATTTGAAATAATTTGCTTTGAAACTGTATTTTGGTTTATTAAAAATTCAGTTT
>NW_013952428.1:300569-302791 GCF_001266775.1 Austrofundulus limnaeus | reverse complement strand
GCCTTCACTGCCCAGGGCCCTTTAGAGACCGTGGGCCCCTGGGCAATTGCCCAATTGCCCATATGGTTAATCCGGCCTTGATTCAGGCGTACGCACAGTTTGATACACCTGGATTTTTTTGTGCGTACGCTGTTTTCTGGATTTGACCGTACGTCAGGTTTCAGTAAGAAATCCACACAAGTCTTTGTACATGAGGCCCCTGGTGATTTCAGCAGTACTTACAGAGCACAGTAAAATTCTGCATTTCTGTTGGCATGATGATAGGATTTACTCACACATCCAGAGGTAGTACATGATTTTGACAGTCTTCTGGAACTCGACAGGAATATCCACGGTGATATCGTGGTAGAAACAGGGTCCCACAGGGAAATTCTCTGGGAGGGGAGGCCAATTGTTTTTTCTGCCTGGAAAAATCAAAATTTGAATTGGAATTAATTAAAAAATAACAAGTTTAGGTTTCTTGTTGGGCAATAAGGAACATGCGCGGAAGATGATGTGACACCACATTCAGAACGCAGTGTTTACAGAAGAAAATATGGATGCAACACGTTGGCATGTATGGGTGGTTGTTGTGAAATCAGAATCAATGAAATTACCTGTTACACTTGTTTCATCCAGTGTTTACATTTGACCCTGCCTGTTCTGTTGCAGTATTATGTTTTTGGAATGGTGACACTAACTAAATTATAGATCCCATAACATTAGTATCAATATGGTCTGACACCAACGTTACTATTATACGTTGATGTGGATTCTCAGTCAGGACATGACAAATTTAAAGAAAAAAAAACAACTGGACTTCTGTTCTGTAGCTAAAGTGTGGAGTTCCAAGATTTAGACTGTACCAGGTTGGTTCCAATATTCTAAATACTAAATACTACTTCCCAGTGCTTACCAGTTGATGAAATGGGACATGACCATTCAGACTAGGGTTGCTTTGAAAAACACTGTATATTTATCCAATTTAGTACCACATACTGAAAACACCTGGGTCAGATTTGAAAGAAAAAAATCGTATTTGTCACGTTACGGGTCACATTTGCCTGCAGTGTGAATGCAACTAGTTTTGTGTAATGGTACCACTCAATACAAATACATGCACCAATATACACTGCCTGGCCAAACAAAAAATGTTGCCACCTGGATTTAACTAAGCAAATAGGTACAAGTCTCATATTGTATGATTACTGTGATTATCTTTCAGCTGGCAACAAGTTATTTAACCCCAACTGGTGCAATGAGTTGCTTCTCAGTGCTTTAAACAACCATGTGGAAAGACATCCTGTGATCGTGGAAAAGATAGTCTGTTTGAGAAGGGTCCAGTCACTGGCATGCATCAAAACAGCATGGGTTAAGAACTGTCCAACGCATTATTAAAAGCTGGAAGAATAGTGGGGACCTACTGTCTTCGAGGGTGCACCCATCAATCCTAGTGCCTACTGTACCAGTGCTCTGATCTGGGATTGCTTCAAATCTTAAAGTGTAACTTACCCCAAAATCAACTTTTTTTAACAAATAAACTGTCTAAATTGTGTCTTAAGGGTAATACCTTGCTATTTTTGACCTAAATTTAACATTTTCGTCTAAAATAGTTTAAATATTCAATATTTGTTCAAAAAACGTCTTGGTGCTGCCTCCTATGGGTTTAAATTTAGACTATTATATCTGAAGTACCTTGTGACGTGCTGTACTGTGTGACGTGTCACAGTACTGTGCTCACTATAAAAGGACCTCTGTAGAGACACGCCCTGCAGAGATTCAGGAGTTAGCCATAGCATTGTTGATGGTAGCTGTGGTAGAAGCTGCCTTCTCCTCAGCCACAGTGAAAACATGGAGTCAGATGAGCTCAGCGGCTCGCTCCGCTGTATGTCCGGATGTGTATATCAGGATGTCCGGACCCCTGCAGCAGGGGTCCGGACCCCTGCTGCAGGGGTCCGGACCCCTGCAGCAGGCAGCTGGATGACAGAAACTTACCTCGAGGCAGTGATGGAAAAAAAAAAGACGTGGATGTCCGTGATCAGCTCTTCAAACTGCTCCTGAAAACTTTTCAAGCAAGTCCTGGTACGGACCGGTCCGAACAGAAGTTACAGAACCGGACAGTGACTGCTCCGTGCGGTCCTGCTGTCACAGAACCGGACCCTCGCTGACACTCACCGCTCCTCCAGGTTGCTCCGTGTCAGAACATCCCGAACATCCACAGGTGTCCCCACGAAGACTAAAAA
>NW_013952428.1:294864-299579 GCF_001266775.1 Austrofundulus limnaeus | reverse complement strand
TAACTTGAACACCGTGCAGCATGTATGAGTGTGACGTAGAAAGTCAAAGCTACTGTAAGTGTGTGCAGATTTTCTGCAAACATCACTGCTCTGTTGTGATTTACTGGCTCATTCTGACCTCCTGAAGCACTGAGTGACTGCATCTCTCTCTCCCGGCGGTCCAACTCTGCAGCCTTCCTTTCCAGCTCCTCCTGCCTCTTCAGCAGCTCAGCAGCTGCTTGTGACGACTCCTGTGCACACAACAAACAGCCATCATCTCTCCATGATACATTTTGCCAACAGTTTTTAATTTTAGATCATGGGATGTTTTTATTCTGACGTTTGGAACAAGTATATTTTTCTACTTGTTATTTTTTAAAAACATGTTTCCAGTAGACTGCCTTCATAAACAAGTTGCACCAGAAGTCATTTCCTTCACAAGCAGTGGTTTCTTTTAGAGTCTGTATGCAGAATGTTCTGAGACAAACTGCCTCCAACAGAGATGCTTTTTGCTGATAGTCAGCATAAAAGCAGCTCTACAGTTAATACACTGGGCACAACGTCAGAATCCTGTTAAGCAGTGTAGAAGTAAACAAAAAAGGTGCTACGCTCTGCTTTCTATACTCGGATGCATCAAGACAACTATTGGTTCACAAAATCCACACTTTCGTTTGGTTTCTGGCTCTTGCTTTTCAGTTTGCTTTTTCTACTTCGTAAACAGTCCAGAAAAAAGAAAAAAACTTTCATATGTTTACATTATACATTACTTTTACATTCATATTCAATATATAATTCATTTGTAAAATATCACTGAGCTATTCTTATAACGTGTGTTTATGTAAAAACTGAAAGAACGAAGCAGTTAGTCATGACAGTCCCCCCTCCAGCTCTCGGAGGAGTAAGACACTCTTTCCTTCTCTCCTGCCCTTCCTTATCTTTCCCTGCTTTGCTGCAAGGAGGCTTCTCTACATTTTTCATCCGAAACTAGAAATTATGGATATTTCAATTTTTATGGATTTGGTCAGCTGGTCTCTCAATAAAATTTTTGGACCAAAGTTTTTCTTCTTCCATTGTAGTACATGTTAAAGGTGGGACCTCTGTTCTTCTCTGTTCTGGTTTATATCTGGACTCTGATCACTGGATTCTGCAGATTGACTGGGTGGTCTCCTGGTGTTCTACAAAACAGCGTCGGTGGCTGTTCATCTCCTGGCTGCCTGACCAATTTGATGGACGGCCGTATTCTATCAGCACTCGGATATTTGCCTTGAGCGAGCTGGACTCGGTCTGTAAGCGGTTCTATTGAGGGTTGCGGGCCGGCTGCGGTCCCTGGACTTTGCTGGCCAGATGGAATTGATCTGGGAGAAGCTGATAGATCGGCTCGGTGGAATTTGTCCACATTATTTGTCTGATAGGATTCAACACCTTGAGATGCACCAGCAGAACACTAAAGCAGATGGAAAATTGTTGTTGTCTGCGTGTCTCTTTCTGTTCCCAAAACAACTGATTACAGAATCTGGATCTCCCCGACAACGACCTTGATCTGTTGACTAAATTCTTCCTGGCTGGATTACGTCGACGAGGCTCTGCCCCCCACCTCCCCACTCCTCTCTCACCTGTCTGATTTGGTTTCCTGAGCAGGCTGAGGGCCACACAGAGTGAACAGTTACATCAATATTCTGAACTATGGCTGGGCTGGTTCTGGGGACTGGATTCTTCGGGCCCCTCTAAACTTATTCCTCTGGCTAATAAATCTGCCCTATGCAGAGTTTTTTTTCATAAACACCATAGTGTGTCACAGTGTTGATATAATATGATGTTTTTGCTTTTTTCTTCATCTTCCCTCGTGTGTTTTTTTAGTTTTTCTGTTGTTCTGTTGTTAAGATAGCGCAACTGTGTTTTGCTGCATGACCTGTCTTAACTGCCCCCTCCCCTGATTGTACAGCACCTTGTGAAATTATTTCTGTGAAAGGTGCTATATAAATAAAACTTTACTTACTTCCTTACTTTCTAGTTCAAGTTGTTCTCCACTGTTATAAAATCCTATCTTTTGTGAGGTACAGGTGGCATTCATCATGTTTACACAGCTCATTTACACAATTTTCCTGAAGTTAGAAGCATTTGCTGAACCTGACGTGGCATGTTCGTACGAACCCTTTGTTTGAAAAAAGTAAGAGAAATTTAGTTTAAGAATAAAAAAATGTTTTTACATGAGGCCCGGTGTTTTTTTGTTGCCACATAATGTGCAAACTTTGTGTCTTCTTGTTTGGGGTAAAGCCCACAAAGGTGATGAACCAACTCATCCATTTTGGTTTTATTTTCAGTTTTCCGCTCCACTTGATATGAGAAATCTTTGGCATTGACTGCAGTTTACCTGAACTAGGGCAAGTGTTAGGTGGACGAGTCAAAAGCATGATTTATCTGAGGAAAAACCTGATTAATCACAACAAAATATACAATAAGTTGGACAGAATCACCCGCTTCGGATGTTATCATCCATGAAATGGACGTTATTAGGCGTTATCAGTCCCCTAGAATGGCTTCAGAATGTCCCGTCTGTGCCGGTTAGCAGGTTCCCCGTCCCATAGAATGGTTTCTGATTGTTATCAGCTGGTTAGTATGAGGTATAAAACCACTATCTGGTTAACATGAGTCATAAAACCACTATCTGGTTAACATGAGTCATAAAACCACTATCTGGTTAACATGAGTCATAAAACCACTATCTGGTTAACACGAGTCATAAAACCACTATCTGGTTAATATGAGGTATAAAACCTCTATCTGGTTAATATGAGGCATTAAACCACTATCTGGTTAATATGAGACATAAAACCAGTATCTGGTTAATATGAGACATAAAACCACTATCTGGTTAATATGAGACATAAAACCACTATCTGGGTAATATGAGGCATAAAACCACTATCTGGTTAATATGAGGCATAAAACCACTATCTGGTTAACATGACGCATAAAAAATCTGGTTAATACGAGGCTTAAAGCCACCAAGGTTAACCTTAGAGCAGATGATATGGTTAGCACTAACCTCCGACAGATGTATATTGTGGCCTTTCAATAAGGCAATGGGAATAGTGTCGGACCAGAGAGTGGAAGTCCAGGGTTCGAGTCCGACATGGACACAAAAAATTATTACAATATGCTTTGGTTATTTACACACTCATTGTCATTAATATATTAACCCACTAGGGGGCACTGTCGGGACAGTCTGAAGCCTAGAAGGCACAGTAGGGACCCTCTGAAGCCATTGTATGGGACTGATAACACCTAAGAACGTCCATTTCATGGACTGACAACATCAGAATCCCCTGACAGAATTTGCCTCATACACATTGGATGAACTCTTTGTTTTGACAGATCGTCAACACATTTTAATTCTCCACCTTGTGATCTGGCTGCTGCACCTGCTGTCCTGGACCAAGACAGGTAAACTGAACGCTCCAGGTTTTATCCACAGCCCATTTCATCTCTAATCTGAAAAGTGTTTCCTGCTGACTCAAACCGTTCTGTTGTTACAGTTAAAACACCACATAAAGAAGCTTCATGATGTTAACTGTTGAAGAACTTCACTGCAGACCTTCATTTTAAGTTATCAACATATTCTCAAAGTATCACTGATGTTTCTGCTCTTGTTTAGTCAAACTGTTCCTGTGGGCAGAGGCTCTGCCTGTGTTGAGTCCTACCTGTGTTTGAGGCTGCGAGTAGGCCGGAGGCTCCTCCGTGGGTTTCATGATGGCGGGCTGTGTGCCGACCGTGAGGCCTGCCGTCTTGGGAGCCATGCCTGCAGGTGTCTACAAAGACCACATACTTAATACAGTTTTACTTAATGAGTCCAATAACACAGCGAAACTGCAAACTATGTTTCATTGTGAATGTATCTGTCCACATGGAATTTAGATATTTCTAACTTTTTATTTCTCAAATTGTTTATTTTCATTTACAAAAAATGGATCAAATGTCCAAACAGAAAAACAATGTTCCCTGAAAACTACTTCATCATACTGTACTTGCTCTATTTCTGTCCCCTTATGCTCATTTTAGCTGCAGTTCGGCTAATTTTATGTTTTAGCTACAATTACACTAATTGCAGCTTTAGGATATAATTTTTCTACTTTTAGCTTTAAGTTAATGTTTTGCTAGTTTTAGCGTTTAGCCTAAGATTTGTTCATTTTAGCATTTAGCTACAACTATTCATCAGCTTTTACCTGCTTTTTCCTTTTCAGGGTCACGGGTGTCACTGGTGCCCATATCCAGCAGTCACTGGTGAGGGGCGGGGCCTGGGGACAACCTGGACTGGTGTCAAGTCCATCACAGGAAATAGCTACAGGTTTTCTAATTTCTAACTTTTTATCTACGATTTTGCTCATTTTAGCTTTTTATTTTTAGCATTTAGCTACAAGTTTGGTTATTTTAGCTTTTAACCAATGTTTTGCTAGTTTTTAGCTTTCGTTTAGTTTTTTATAGCTTTTAGATCCAATTTAGCCTTTTTAGTAGCTTTTAGCTCCAGTTTTGCTTATTTCAGCTTTAAGTAAATGGTTTAGTAATTTTAGCTTTAATAGAGTTTTGTTATTGTCGCATATGGCTAATTTTTCTATTTTCAGCTTTTACTTATTATTTTGATGATTTAAGTTTCTCTTTTAGTTGTTTTAACTTTAAAGGGGCAATATAATGTAAAATCAACTTTTTTGAGTTTTATATCATGTTATAATGTTATACTC
>NW_013952428.1:293109-294707 GCF_001266775.1 Austrofundulus limnaeus | reverse complement strand
GCTCTGACTCATTCATCATGTTTGAGAAATCCTGCAGTGTTTTTAGGAAGCCATGCTGAGGAGCAAAACGACACAAGTAGGGGTCTCTGCAGAACATGTTGTCCTGTGGGCGGAGACGGCCCAAATCATCACTGGCAGAGGTCGTAATGTGGGCGGAGACGGCCCAAATGGTCACTGGCAGAGGTCTTAATGTGGGCGGAGACGGCCCAAATGGTCACTGGCAGAGGTCTTAATGTGGGCGGAGACGGCCCAAGAGATGTGATTGGTCGGATTGACGGTGGGGTATGAGGCTGGAGGCAGCAGGGAGCAGCTTGGTCGAGTCAGGCAGGAAGCAACAGGTTTTTTTAGATTAATTTTAGTCATAACATGAGAAAGGAAAGCGCTAGCTGCACGAAATTTGAACGTCATACATGTGAAAGAATGTGTAACAATATGGCTTGGTCAAAACATCCCTAACCAGTCTGTAAAAAAATATTGATTTTTAGCTATCTTTTTTTCAGACTGGTTAGGGATGTTTTAAAAGGAGACACTGTATCATGCTAAATGCACTTTTTTTTTGCATTTATAAACTATTTTTTGTGCAACTATAGTGTCTAGGAGTATAGAAAACTTTAATTTATTCTGTCCAGTTACTGCAAAGGTATTTTTATATTTTTATGGGTCAAATTTTCAGTTTGTTCAAAATCTGCTGTTGCTTATTTCGTTTCATTGTTTATTTCGTCACACTATTTTCTTCGGAACTACCATTTATGGTAATGTACTTCCTGCCAACTGGATTTCATAGTCCGCCATTTTTTTTCCTTGCTGTGTGATTTTGTAGTTCATAGCGTCATGCCGAATATGCAAGTTCAGATGTCAAAATGTTCAGTTCTGGGGTGTGTAAACCCACATTATTATCTACATAGATTACCAGCGTCAGAGCTTCTTCAAAGTGCCTGGTTAAGTTTCACTTTTCAAGGAAATGGACCCACAACAGGGCGGAAAGTGCTTGTGGACAACACAGGATGAATGTTACAACAACAAGGGTGAGTTATGAACTGTAAAWGTGTTTTAACTGTCTAATTTAGCTGTTTCTACCCTCTGTGTCGGAATATGAGGGGACAAAGAACAGCTGTGTTTAAGTTTCTTTACCGAACGGGTGCTCAGCACCATGTTACTTTCACTTTCGCCCCGCACTATAATCAGCGTGTCCGTGTTGTTTTTCTTTTTAAAAATGCAGGAGCATTTCAAACTGTGATCTAAAGTTAACGTCAGCTGTTTTAAATGCATTTTTTGCCTGGTGTTAAAAACGGGAGCAGCAGAATGAGGCAGAGAAGCTGTGAGCACTTTGTGTGTGAAGTCCTCATAAGGATAGCAAGATGGATGTGTGTCTCCTTTTTTTCTCTGTGTTGCTGTTTTTGCATCAAAAAAAAGCTGGGAACATAGTCATTTTATGTAACAAAATATATTAATCTTATTAATATACAAATAAAAAAAGAACATTTAGCACTAGATAAAATAAGTAATGAATTTATTTATTTTAATTTTTTTAAGAAAGGGCTGAAAGAAGAAATCCTTTGTGGCAGCACTTTATACAGCCTCTTCAGACAAGGCTTAGT
>NW_013952428.1:288427-290567 GCF_001266775.1 Austrofundulus limnaeus | reverse complement strand
GACCAGAAACGCCCCGGGGACGTGTCTTTAAGCTGAACTTCCTCATGGCAGAGAGCACCCCCCCTCCCCACATACTCCGCCCATGACTCCTGCAGGCTCTAAAGTGAAAGTGAAACCTAACTGTCTGCTGAGCTCTCAACATTAGTTCTCACTCAGTGAAGCTCTTTTCAGATTCAAAATACCTTTGAGGAAATGTGTTTTCAGATGCCAAGTGAACTGCATCATAGCACATGCGCTAACACCCCCCCTTAAAATGGATGGGAAAGAAGCAGGAGGAGGTGCTTAAAGAGACAGAGGCCAATTTCAAGGCTTTTAGAAGAGGAAGTGATGAGAAGATAAGTTTATTTTCTATTTAAACATAAAAACAGCATTTTAATAACAGCTAAAGGTGACATAGATACTTTATTATGGTATAGTATTTGTACGTATGCCTGAGAAACACATAATATTGGCCCTTTAACAATCTAGTTCAAAATTTATATTTCAACAAATTTCAAGTATCATGCACCACCCAGCAATACACTTTTTCTATTTTTAAATAACATTTTTGTTCTTTAATATACTTATTTTATTTAAGTGTCACCTCAAAGAAGACACGGGACAACTGAAATGTCTGCATCTGTTGAGGGACTTCACAAATGTATTTTTAACATTCAGCACAGATTGTATTAATTCCTCTGAGTTTCACACATGACAAGGAAACAGCTGTGTTACATGGATCACTTTTGGATCCAAAAGTACTTTCAAAACAATGTATTTTGTGTACAAAGCAGGTCAGGTACTCACTTGTTTGGCATCTGTGAAGGGGTTGTACTCCTCCAACCCTGCAGGATTGCTCCGTCTCTGTTGTTGCACTGATGGATCCTGAAAGAATAAACAACAAATCCATTACACAAAGAAGAAAAAAGGCAGAACAGAAAACATTTTGTTGGGTGTGTAAAAAGCAACCATTTAAATGTAATTAATTATGAAAAGCTGTAAAATGTTAGGAATAAAAAGGTTCACGAGTGTAAAACCCCCTTCATTCCACCAGATAAAGGCATGACAGCTCTCTTTATTCAAACGCAACAGGCCTATAATTCAACACTGGCAAAGACAAGATGATTCCAATAATTTCCACAAAACAGCAGCTAAAAATAACCGAGCCTACAAGTTTCAGAAGGATGGCAAATGCTTATAGCTCCAGAAGACAGAAATAAAAAACTGTTTTCATAGGCTCCATTATTTGTTTCTTGATCAAAAACTGATACGTTTATTTCTTTTAATCACATTTTTACAATACAAAACTAGTATTTAGTTTTATAAATATTACAAAAACACAGACATGCCAAACATCATATTAACCCCACAGGAAAAAAAAACTATGAAAATCCACTAAACAGATGAGTGTTGAACTCCTCTGTGTTGTATCTTTAGGGGGACAATTGTCAGAAATTTTAAAGCGACCTTTATTTAAGCATTTTCAGTCTGTATTTGCATGAAAAACTCTCCAGCCATCAGGTAAACTACATTTCATTAAACTGTTCACTTACCATCAGCTTTAGTTAGCCTCACACTATTTTTATCCAAACAATCGCTGGAGAAAAAACATCCAAGGCACGTATTAGTAAAATGTTTCCCTCTGCAGCCTCCGAGATGTCCTCTGACACCTAAACGTCTCCGAGCATCTCTTCCGCTGCCACAGCTTGTCACCAGACCACGGTCATCAATTTTTCAACGGTTGTTGCTTTAAAGTTTAATGCTGCCCCGGTGCACAACTCAGCATGCAAATACACCATGGTTTTCAGTGTAAATGTTCACAGACTGCCGTGTTTCCTTCAGCTGCTGCAGGGCTGCCTTTCTGAAGGACAACTTTACCTGTCGCACATTTTTATCCATCAACAGTATCGATCAAAACAACTTGGTATATTTTATTATCATTCTGTACCGATTTTGCAACCCAAGTTTCACAAACATTGTGTTATTTTATTCTTTCACAAATCAAAAATGTCATTCATGAGATGACTGCTACGGATTTTGTTTTTTTCAAATTTTTATCCTTTTCAGAATATTTAAGTTAAATAGCATTTATATTTTTTACTAGGGCTGTCAAATGATTAATATTTTTAATCTGATTAATCCCAAAGCAGATGTGAATTAA
>NW_013952428.1:280296-281732 GCF_001266775.1 Austrofundulus limnaeus | reverse complement strand
AATCTATGCCACGAAGAATTGAGGCAGTTCTGAAGGCAAAAGGGGGTCCAACCCGTTACTAGCGTGGTGTACCTAATAAAGTGGCCGGTGAGTGTATATTCACCATGATGACAGTAATAAAACTGTACAACATCCAAAAGGTGAGTACTTTTTAAAGGTGAGCAGTCGGATCAAGGAGAGCAGGGATTTACTGTATAATAAGTAAACAGAATTTAGGAATAAATTTTCACCTTAAAAATTGTGCATGGTTTCATTTAACTATTAAGTTTTTAATTTTATTTTAATAGCTTAGTTGCTCCTGCTTCATGTTTACTTGCTGTAGGCAGAAATAAACAGGTCTTACTCAAATAAAGGCCCACATGCTTGTAAAAACAGCAGTGTCAACACAAGGCTGACTGCAGCAAACAGGACATAAATGTTCAAAATGCTCTGCGCACCTACACTCCTGCTTTCAGCTCCTATCAGAACTCATCAATGCTCAGGTTTACATTAAACATATATGAACTCAATAAACATATAAAATATATAAAATAAACAAATATAACAAAGTAATTATATAATTATTTGCAATAAAAACAAGGAGGGTTATCGGACATGGAGTTCCACCTGCTGCAGTCCGAGTCACAGCTGCAGCAGAACAGATGAAAAATACTGAGTCATAAAACTGTTAAATAATAATAATAATAATAATAATAATAATAATAATAAAATTATTATAATGATAATAATAATAATAAGACAATAAACCTGTGCTGTTGGCAAATGTTAAACTAAAGTAGCCTTTAAAAACGCAACATAGTGCTGTCAGTTTACAGCCTGTGTAAGAAGCTAATGATCCTGAGGCTAAGTTAGCAGGACATACCTGAAACGGGTTGTTAAAGTCCGGTTCTGAGAACGGGTCGGTGTTGAAATGAGACATTGTTCTAACGGAACGATGCAGCTGGTTCCGTTCAGTGTCTGAAGACCAGAGCCCGGCCTGAACCAAACTAATAAAATATGTCGAGGAGACCAGGTGTTGATGGTTTCCAGTAACAGTATCCTGGAGGAACACTGGTCACCAGCTGAGCAGGATCAGGCGAAGAAAGACGTCACCCGGAAGCACGGAAACCTCCAAAATAAAAGCGTAAAATATCCAAATAGTTAAATAAAATGGGGTGCAACAATACATGTACCCCTGTCGAACCGTATCAAACAGAGCTTTAGGTTCAATACACACTTGTATGGATCAATACAGATTTATAAATTTACTTTATCAACTTGTCTTCTGAAGATGCTCTGTGTTGAAGGATCAGTGGATCTGTGTTCGACTACTCCACCTAGGCTGCATTTTTGAGCACAGATCCA
Source organism: Austrofundulus limnaeus (assembly GCF_001266775.1). NCBI lineage: Eukaryota > Metazoa > Chordata > Actinopteri > Cyprinodontiformes > Rivulidae > Austrofundulus > Austrofundulus limnaeus. Next base: position 280,388 of record NW_013952428.1, on the reverse strand, counting down.
CTGAGACTACCTACCTGAGACTACCTACCACCTACCTACCTGCCTACCTACCGACCGACCTACTGATCGACATACATACCTACCGACCGACC
>NW_013952428.1:278024-279039 GCF_001266775.1 Austrofundulus limnaeus | reverse complement strand
TATGGATAGTTTTTATTTTTTACAACAACAAGCTGCAATGAAAACAAGCAGAAATGAAATAAAAGTAACAACTTTATACTTCTTGTCTTTTTTATAAAATGTAAGAAGTAGAAGTAAAAAGTTAGTTAAGTACAGATACCCAAAAATTCTACTTAAGTACAGTAAAAAAGTATTTGTAGTTAGTAAATTTACAACTCTGCAAATGACAAAATGACCCAGAGCGGTGTCTTGTTATCATAGATCTATGCTCTGCAGCTGAGGCGCGGTCATGTGACCCAGACTTGTCCAACTCACTTCCGGTTTCTGCGTGCAAAAAGTTGGGTAAAATCTGGAAGAAGTTTAGCTCTGCAGGAACTTTGAACGCTGCGTTTTAAGAATAAATCGCTACATTAGTCGGTTTGGGGAGAAGCAGAGCAGTTTTCCTGTCAGAGAGTTGATCAGAAGATCAGTCATGTCCACGGCAGCTCTGTACAACGACCAGGGAGCAGCAGAGGCTGCGGTGGAAGCGGGGCAGGAGACCACCCCGACCTCCTCCAGCTCCGGAGCCGCCTTCGGCCTTTTCAGCACCGACTTCAAAAAGTGAGTTCTCTTCTTGTTTTCGTCGACATTATTTTCTGTTAAAACACACAACTTTACTGCGCGTCTCCTGCTGTAGAAAGACCAGCAGCAGCAGCAGCACGGTGAAGGAAGTGTTGCTGTTGTGTTGCTGCTCAGTTTGTGTTCATTAAACCGAGTTGTGACAAACCCAGGTGGTTTATATGAACACAAACATGTAACAGCCTCTAAACCAGGCCTTCTTCACCTTTCTGACCTCAGGGCCCAATTTATTGAACATAAAGAGACACGAGGCCCAGTCACACATTACCAATGTATGGATCAAATGATAATTATTATAAATGTAAAGCTTGGTTTAATTTTTGATTGTATTTACATCATAACTAAACTATCATAACTAACATAACTAAATTAAATACACTTACAGTTTAAAAGTAAAACTCCTGTCAAATAATCACAA
>NW_013952428.1:266436-275433 GCF_001266775.1 Austrofundulus limnaeus | reverse complement strand
GTACAAATGAAAATATAGCCATTTTAAACTTTTGCAACCAGAAGCTGCTCTTCATATTAGTGACAAACAACAACAGTAACAATATTTCTAAGGTTCTTCTTCTACATATTAAAAAGTTGTTAAACATCTGAGTGGTGCACTACTGCTACTAGTGGTGAGAAAGTGTATTACACCTTATTCAAAATCAATGCGGTCCCACGGCCCTCTGTGGCCCAAAGTTAAAAACTGTTGTTCTTTTGAGGCCCTCAAGGTGGTGCTCGTGGCCCACAATTGGTCCGCGGCCCATAGGTTAAGAACCTCTGGTCCAGTCCAGCTAACTTTACAGAACTGATCAACAGAATGGAAACAAACACGTGTTTGTGTCATTGTCTTGGCCTTTTCTTGTTACAGTTCCCCTGTGCTCTGTTTCTACACTTCACTCGTTTATTTTCCATTCTGGTTGTGTCATCATGTTCATTTTGTATTTTTATATAATATATGCTGTCCACTTGTGTCTTTTGTGAATAACAGTGTTGTGACAAAAATGTCTGCCCTTTTTTCTGTTCTGTCACTCCTAAACGTTTTCGAACATCAAGGAAAACCTGAGTAAATAAAAAATGCAGTTTATTAAATTCTGAAGAAACAAATAGCCACACTGTGTGCCTCTGGCAGCAACCACTGTGTTCCTGTGTTTGTGAGGAGTTTCATCGTTCTGCTGCAGAACTCAAGTGTTCTTGATCAATCCATGGTTCCTGTGAGTACAGCAGGTCCTGTGGTTCCTAAAGCAGGTCCAGATCATCACAGCACCACCACCATGTTTGACTGAAGGTGTGATGTTCTTCGTCTGAAATGACATGTTAATTTCACACCAAGTGTAACGGGACACACGTCTTTACAAAAAGTTCAGCTTTTGTCTGTCCACAGGATGTTTTTCCAGACGTCTCTGGAGTTGATTGGTATATCTTAGATGTTTATCGTTTAAATATAAAAAAAATCACCAAAACCAGTCCATCTGAACAACTACAGGAAAAAAATACAGCAATAAAATAATACACAATCTTTAAATTCCTGTCAGTGTCAAAAAGACAAGGCATAGACTGAAAAAAGTAGTTAGAAGCCTAAACTTTTTATACTTTCACTTTTTATTCATACATTATCAAAATCAAATCAACATCTTATAGATTTTATAAAATAAAATTTCCAATGAAATTTTAAAACAAATTTGTAACAAAACTCCAGCAGCTGCAAACAGTCAAAACTTTAGTATATTTCTCTAACAAATAGTTTTTATACATTATTTTAAATTTAGTTAGTGAAGAACACAGTTTGCAACAATTATAACAAACACAAATCCCTCTAACAGAGGCACAGTTATTTTTAATATTTGTCCTAACCTTTGTTTTTCTAAATAAGTCTTTCTGAATTCATAATTAGTTTCTTTAATTTTGAACCACTTCTGTACACAATGTGGAAGGACTGTATATGCTTTGTACATCGTCAATCTGTTCTAACTTCATACTTTAAATCATAAAATTTTAAAGTATCAAATGTGATAAATATGTCATTAGTTAGATGACAATAATCTAATGCATTTATAATTCATATAACTTTCTTCTGAAGCATATAAATACGTTTTATATTGTTTTATAGGAATTTCCCCTAATTTCCACACAGTAAGTCATGTATAGAAGTATTAAACAACAATATAACGTATATAATGTTTTTAAATTTAGAAAATGTTTTATTTTAGTTAATATTGCAATAGTTTTTTTGATATTTTAGCTTTTACATTTTCAATATGAGCTTTCCAAAGTGTCCCTAAAAATAAAATTCATACACTCTTTCTGTTTCAGTATAATTGAGAGATGTTTCTGACAAATGTCAGACGGTCTTTGTTGTTTTTGTTCAGCTGTAGAGTTGGACTTGGTACTCTCTGCAGAGTTAATTTTTGCACTTTGTCTCTTATGTTTCAGTGGTGATTTTAACTAAGACATGTGAGGTCTGCAGGGTTAGACATGTTAGACTTCCTGGATGAGTCCTCGACACACTGAGTCATTTCAGTGGAAACGTTCAGCACTGTTCCATGTTTTCTCTATGAATTATGAACATTATGGGCAGCTGTGATGTAGAGCTGCTGACTTGGGACTGTGAAGTTGCAGGTTCAGTTATCACCTTGTCCATATGTTGTGGTGTATTTCAGCCAGACGCTCCCTGGGTGCCTTATGGCTGCCTGCTTCACACTAGTTGGGTCGGTCTTATGTGCGATGGGTCAAAGGCAGAACACAGATTTCATCAGTCTGTGGCTGCTTGTAAGGATGATGACATCATTTCCTGATGCATCTCGGTAATCCAGGTAGAAAAAAAATTAAAATAAAAAATAAGTAGGTCCTCTGGATGGTTCTTCTCCAATGAAACGTTTCATCTCTCCTCCAAGAGACTTCTTCAGTCTGATGAGTTTCAGGTGAACTCAGCCTCAGCTGAGTTTCAACTGAACACATTTGGAAAGAAAATCCTTGAATTCTTGATTTAACCTCATTATTCTGCACAAAATTTAACTGACTCAAATATGTTTGGAGCATTTTTAGGTCCTGATTTTTGTTGTTTTTGTGCAACCAAGGTGATATTTTCATGATTTATTATTGTTGTATGGATTTCTTAAACACCAATTTTTTTCAAAGTAAAGACATTAATTAATAACTCAAGTAATTAATTTTACCAATATGCAATGAAGTTTAAGATTAATCGTGATTAATTCACAGCCACCTTGGAATTAATAGATTAAAATTTTTAATAATTTGACAGCCCTAATAAAATACTTTATTACTCATAGAAGTCATCATTTTTCAACTAGCTAAGTTACTGACTGACCTCAGGTCTGCTTTAGATAATTGTTTCTTATAAATTAAATATTTTTCAGGTATATATCTGCTGTTTTACGGTTGTTGAATGAGACAAACATAGTGGTAGTTTAATCTATTGTAAAACGATGACAGATCATGTGACACAGATCCAGTTGGTCTTGCTGTTGATCAGGTGGTTGATATGAGGACTGTGAGCCATGTTGTCTCAGCTGCGAACAGTGGACAGACAGGCAGAGCTCAGTCTGGTTGTTTAAGTCTATAATGGTGTTTAAATCAGGGTTTCAGTGTTTAGACTCAGTTTACAGGTTTGCTGCCACTAGAGGGCAGCACTTCACCTGTTCAATCCTTTATCATGAACCTAAACATCAGTGACTGTGTATCTTAGCTGATGTGGTTTAATGTTAATGAAGACATCTGCTGTATTTACATTGGGTTACACCTCAGTTTCTTGTGTGAATGCTGATTCAGATTCATACTGTTTTTCTCTCTTTTTTACTATTTGTCCATCTGTATACGTCTGCAGACCTTGTTATATTTTAGCTATAAACACATTATTCAGAGATGGATACTTGGACTAAATTTACTGCAGAGAATGTTGATGTGAACTATCTGTAGTTTGAAAACGCCACATGATTTCTTTTTATTTTAAAATTTTAAATAAAAACTCTTAATAAAAACAGTTTGTCATTACGCCAAATGCTGTTAAAATAATCCTTTAGGCTGTCACGCGTTAGGCCAGGTCACATGGTTGGTCACGTTTAGGCCAAGAAGAAAGTAGATGCTGTGTGTTCAAGTCAGAGCATTCAGAGACATTTGTGCCAGTAGATGGAGCTGAGTCTGTTTGTTTTTTAGAAAAAGATCAGTAATTTAAAAATGCTATTCTATAATTGGGTGAAATGTGTTAGTTTGCATTAAAATGTTTCAGAATTAACAGCATCATGTTTGTCATGTTCAGGTACACTGAATACACACTGAGCTCTAAGTCCAAACATGAGTTACTTTCTGTGATCAGACACTTTTCTTCATGACTGTGTACTTTGACTCTGCAGATTTACTGCTTGAACATTTTGTCCTCGTGATTTTCTGTTTTTTAGTTTCTACATATTTTTTGGGTATTATTTAGAGCAGTGTTTCCCAAAGTTGGGGTCCCGAATCATCAAGGTGGGGTCCTGAAAAGATTTTCTGAATTAATTACACCTTAGTTGTTACAAAGGAGTGAGGTTAGTATATTTAGAATGGATAAATGTAGTATAAAAATATTGTTACTATGCCCATGTTTAGTTGACCTGATACAAATGTTTATCATACAATAATAGCTGGGGGCTCAGGTCTCTGCTACTGTTATTTTGTGGGTCAAAAGCTGAAAAGTTTGGGAACCACTGCACTTTGGTTCCCAAAGTTGGGCTTGGGACCCAATAATGGGTNTTCCCAAAGTTGGGCTTGGGACCCAATAATGGGTCATGAAGCACCTTGGATAATCTCCAGAAATCARTTTAAAGGGTAATAAAATAATTGCTGATGTAATATTTTCCCTATAATTATTACAAGAAAAAAGTACAAATAAGTATTTATATTTGTGTATAAGCTGTTTGTCAAAAAGCCTGAGTTTTTAGGGTTATTAACGAAGTTCGTGTACTCAGACCAGTAATATTTGGGGTCACAAGTTTTCGCCATAGTTTGTGGGTCAAAAGACAAAAAGTTTGGGAACCACTGATTTAGAGCATTTAAACAGTTATTTTTCTTGCACACCACACAAGTGTAAAGCAGGTGATTATGGTTTTGTATATATTTGTGTTTATATCTGTTAGCAAAATATCTCCTGAACCAGTGCAGGTTCTATATCTGAATATTTCACTGCTGGGTTTCACCTAGCTAAAAAAATAACACCTTAAAGATGTTCATTTGGCTGTTCGTTATATTTTGTAGAAAATAAAGCCGTGAATAAGAATCAAATGTTTTCTATATCTTTTTTTATCTGAATCAGCGGTTCTCAAACTGTTGGGCACAACCCTATGTGGGCCCAGTGACGTGACGGAGGATGCAAGATTTCTACTAATAGTTTTTTTCTTGGTATTCAAAGAGTTAAAAGTGGAAGTGTCTAGATGTTGTTACAACTTGAACTTGTTTTTTTGATACACAAACTGTGACCATAAGGGTCTGCATGCTGTGCCATGTGGAGAAGGTCTACTCCTCATTAAATAAAACTGTGATGACATGTAAGAGCTTTTCTAATTTTTAGAGGAAACGGTTGTCGGTTGGATGACCAGCAAATGAAGCCAGGAAAAATTCAGACATAACTCACATGATTGAGCTGTGCTAATCTGAGCGAGACCCCCGACTTATGAAATGACTGAACTTATATAGCTTCTTTGTCCAGCCAGGATACTCAAGGTGCTTTTATCTGTTCCCTCCATTACCCATTCACACACATTCATAAATAAGTTTGGATATAAAAGTAATAGAAAACCAGGATAGCTATGAATGTATTTGGAGTCATGGTACCGGATTTGATGCAGTAAAAAGACTAGAACTGTCAGCTAACAGGATGAATATCCTGAGCAGATAAATAATTAAAAAAGAATCAGAAGACAAAACATTATGCCTCAAATCTGATTAAAAATTGATATCCTAATTCACAAATAAAGGTACTTAATATCTCAGAAAAATACCAATTTGTATTATTTTTTTTACAAATGCTTTTTAAAGGTAGTGGGACCCCTGCTGGTTGCTGCATGACCTGTTCACCTGTTCCCCCATGATTTTGTCTTGTGTCTTTTTGAATGGGTGTTCTTAAATGTAATTTCATTGTGCTCTGTACAATGACAGTAAAGGAATCAATCAATCAATCAATCAATCAGTTAAAAAAATAAGCAATGTTCGTTACCCTTTACCTGTTCAGATCTAATACCAGTTAATAATGTGAATGTTGGAGTGAGCCATACAAAACCATTCAGACACAGCTGTGGACTGATTAGCTTTTGTTTTAATCTGTCCCTGACAGGCATCAGCTAAACAGTGAGTAACAACCAGGAAACACACATCAAGTACCAGCTTTCTTCACATCCTGACTCCACCTCATGACAAATGTTAAAGGGCCAGGCTGCTCCTGACATCATCCCTCACACTAATGTTTGATCACTGTTCTTATGTGTTGTTTTAAATCAGACATGTTTCTGACTAAAAGCCTCCTGAGTCTGTGAGACCCTGATCAAGAGCCCCACAACCCAGTCTGCACATAAAATCATCAATTAAGTCAGAGATTACCACGTTATAGAAATATATTACTGTTCACCTAATAAAAGACTATATAATGTGTAGTGTCTTTATAAATCAGTAGTAAACAACCCCAATAAATTTATTCAAATCAATCAATCAATCAATCAAATTGAACTGTTTTTTAAACATAATACAATAAAAATAGACTCTACAGCCATTAATATTGTGATTATAGTCAGGCTTATATTTGTTGTGTTTCTCTGTCTGAAATCTGTTTTCTTTTTTTAGTATTCCTTTATTTAAAACAGGGACAGTGTGCAAATAAAACATTAAAAGATGTTTGCACCAGATTTAACTTATGCTAATTTCCATCTGTAGTCCCCGAACAACAAAATACAATCTAAATCAAGACAGAGAACAATAATCCATAAAATTTGTTGACACAATTACTGCATAAAGTCATAAAGACAATAGCAATCAATTCTAATTACAATCTCTATACACAATCATAAAATACATCAGTAAAAACAGTTCTACCTGCTAAACGTCTGTTCATTAATCACTGATACAAGGATTACAATAAAGATAATTCACTGCAGACATTGTTGGTTTTCCAAGAGCACTTTCTCAATGTTATAAGTAAAATCCTTCAGGTCAGAAAGTTTAAGTTTTACTGGAAGCTTATTCCACTCTGTGATGCCTTTAAACGAAAAGGCTGTGTAAATACTGAGCTACAGTTAGGTTTTCTACAATCCTTACTGACCTGCTGTTCCTAGTTCCAAGTTCAGAACAGAGTTGGACAAAATGTTTTAGTGGTGCAGGAGCAGTGTTATTCATAATTTTAAAAATGAGCCGCACATTGGAATACACAATTAAATTATTGAAGTTTAACATTTTATGTTTTTGTAGTACATGACAATGATGGTATTTCAAAGGCTTTTTAATCTAACACTTTTACTGCTTGTTTAAATAAAGATCTTAGAGGTTTTGTTGTTGCTTCATTTGCTTGTGACCAACATGAATTACAGTAATTAATGTGAGAAATTATCATTGCCTCCAGGAAGGTTTTTGCCGCTCCATTTGTTAGAGTATTTCGAATGTGCCTAAAAACTGACAAATTATATTTTAAAATATAAAAAAGTTTTTTTAGTATGACTTTTAAAAGTAAAAGTTGAGTCCAAAACAAGTCCCTAGATATTTAAATTCCTCTACTACTTTGATTTGGTTTTGATCAATATAGATAGAGAAGTGGAGCAAAGTGTTTTTTTTTCTTAGTGAAGTACATTGCCACTGTTTTATTCACATTTAAAGTGAGCGAGGCTGAAGTTAACCAGTCTATGGTCAGTCAGTCTTTCAAAGTGGACTACAGCATGATAGTTTAAAAACTAATTGTTTATTAGTCTTTATCTTTGTTAATAAATGAATAAAAAGGTACAATTTTCCCTGAGCTGCAGCTTGAAGTGCTGCAACTAATTTTACCTAATAACTTTGAGTGTTGATCATTAGGTCATATAGTGTTTTTGTCTACATGGTTTCCAACTAGACTGAAGTCTTTGGGACTGAGGAAGGTAAAAGAGACAGATTTCTTTCATTTTCATCCAAAACTTTTCATTTTTGCCCACATCTTCAAGGGTATTTCCTGACATTCATTCAGGCTCTGTTATCTTTGATTGAAGGCCTGTCCTGTTGGCCTTGTCAGCCAAATTTGGCAGGGTATGTGCACTCAGCGGTGTCAGGCTAAAGTAGATTATTGTGCTGCGTTGGTGATGAAAAGTGGCTCAGTGTTTACCCACCAGTGCAGATAAGGCCCTCCTTTTTTCCACTGAGAGGGACAGACTGTAGTCGTACAGGGACAGAGTCACAGACGAAGCCAGCAGGCAGGTAAGGCAGTCTTTGGTCCATGTGTGTGAGAAGTGAGGAGCAACGGTTCAGTGCCAGCTGACCAGCAGGAAGAGGAGTTCTCTGAACAAACAAAACCCTCAGGCACAATGACGACTTGCCATTAGTGAGTTGATAGGGCATCTTGTGACTGTTTTTGCACAACCGAAGAGGAAGAATGAAGTGAATCACACACTTTGTGGAACCTGTGGTGTTTTTCTCAGTTCTCAGCTTGGAAAGCTAAAGACGGCTGTAAATGAAACCAGGAGAACAGACGGGACTCGTGACCTGAAGGAGACAGAGGATTTACACTCAGCTGAGGACTGCTGAAGGAGGAGGAGGAGGTCGAGATGAACGGCAGGACTTCAATGCGTTCAGAGGCAGTGAAAGCCATGAGGACGGTGTTGGTGTCTGCTGAGAGCTTACAGCTCACTCTGAAGCCTGAGCTCAGTCAGGAAGAACAGGCCCTCACACACACCACCAGGAAACCCAAGGAGGGACACACAGATGGGTACTGCAGTAAGACCACCCACAGCACCTGCTTCTTTCACCTGAAAAGGAAAAGAGTTTAGCTTTTTATTTTTTTCATGGAGTCAATCAAACAAAGTTTCTGTGGACCACAGGTTGTTGACACTGTTGATTTAAAATTAACACACTAATTAGCTTTTTTCTGTTGATTTGTTGATTTTTTCTTTCAATGGCACAAACAGATTAGTGTAAAGGTCAGAGTGGAGGCTTTCATCTTTAAGTTAAGATACTTTGTGCTCCAGTTCTGATTACCGTAGTAATACTTTTAAAATTAAAGGACCAGCATTCTGTGAAGGAACTCGTATCATCCTCCACTTTTCATCCCAGAGCTCCAGACTACGATCATCATATGTTTAGAAATGTGTTTACAAGTGTAAATGTTTTCTGTTCATGGGCTGTAGAAAGTACAAGAATGTGGGTCTGAGCCATAGACTTAAATATCACTAGACTGAGTCCTGCCCAGTCCGTCCACTGGTAGTGTCTGTGACAGCATGGAGGAGCAGAAACAGACCAAACAGGACAACAGCTCACAGCA
>NW_013952428.1:251710-263758 GCF_001266775.1 Austrofundulus limnaeus | reverse complement strand
CTTCTCAACAGGTCAGGTTCCTCCAACAGGAACCTAAAAATACTCACATTCATAATGTTATTTTACATTCTATAGGTCTAAATATTAATCAAAGGACAAATTAGTTTGTAATATTTAACAGTTTGTGTTTAAATTGTAGCATGATTCAGCAGAGCTACACTCTGTATATATGCTCCACAAGCTAATATCTGCCAACCAGTTCAATAATTGTAACATAGACTTTATAAGATTATTTTAATTTTAAACTGTTACATTATGTTCTGTTCAGATCACATTGAGCTAAATAAGATCAAATCTGCTGACTTGTGTTGTAAAATGAGACGTTTTCCTGTTTATCTTCTGTTGATAAATCTATAACACAAACAGCTTTTCTGACATTATTTAAAACAGTAGATTATATAAACTGTAAAATATTAATAATAATTGGATTAATATTATTAGTTTTAATGATTTCTACATCATCAGTCCTTTTTTTCTGCTCTGTTGTCAACATTTACAGTAATGGGAAATCCAGAGTCTTGCCCGTTTAGTGTTAGCCGTTAGCTTCTCCAGCCGATCACACGGTCACCTGGTCTTTGCGCACTCCAGCTGTTCTATAGAACCTCCTTGGAGTGTTATTAACAAAAACTCAGCTCTGATTAACAAGATCTCAGTTTTAATTCCATCATTATTCGCCTGGATTTTGGATTTTCAGTTAACAAACCAAGTTTGCTCTGATGCTTAAAAAGAATAGTAGATGTAGCCACACAACAGTAACAACAGACATTGACATGGGGTGGACATTATAACCTATACAGTGTGTATCAACATCCTTAGACTGTGAGATGTTGCCAAGTCAAATGCAAGCAATAAAGTATTCTAGGTTGGGGTTTTAGAAATCTTTTATAAAGTGTAATGTGCCTAACAACAATGGTTTTATAATCAGTGAGGGAATTTAAAATTGTAATTTACAAGGGTCTGCATGGTGTCATCTGACCTCCGATGTAAACAAAAAGCAGTAATATAAAGAATCTGAAAGAAGACATGCTTAGAAATTTATTTTCCTGACAAAATGTCACAAAACCTGTTTATCTTATTATCTTGAGGTAATGAAACTTGTTTTCTTAAGACAACAAGTTAATATGTTTTTTTCCAACTTTATTTTCTCATAATAGCTCTAAATTGTTTCAAAATAAACAAAACGGGACTTAATCAGAAAATAGGAAAAAGACTGAAGCTATAAATGTCAGATTACTCCTCACAGATCCTTTATTGGTTTAGATCAAATGTCTTAGCCTTGATACTGAACTCTTAACACAAGAATCATTCATTTTCACACTATAATCATTTCATTAATTACGTTTTTTTTAAACTCTCATTACCTCATAATGAAGCTTCTTGAGACTGCTTCATCAGTAAAACACTAAATAGTTAAAGATATCTTGAAGGAATGAATGCATCCCACCATCTTGAGAAATGAGAGTTGTAGCCTCTTTGGTTGAATGTTGAAAATAAGGTTCTGTACAATTAAAAGAAATCTTGTGGGATCAGTTGATGACTCTGTGTTGGGGATGACTTTCAGACCCAGTTTGACATTCACCATTATATGGTAAGAATATTCAGTGTTTGAGTGAGGGGTAGCTCGGCAGTCTGACTGGACCTGGCTGCTAGAAACAGTTTTTCAGTCTGGAGGTTTTTGCCTGGAAGCATTGCAGTCTCCTCCTGGGTGCAGGGGGACCATGTGCAGGATGAGTGGGATCATGGAGGATGTAGGTGGCTTTGTCCTGCACCTGGTGGTGTAACTTTTCCTGAGGCAAGCTGCACCCGATGGTCCTGAGCAGACTCTCCCATCCTCTGCATTGCCTTCTTCTCTACCACAGCGCAGACACTGTGTTGGATGAGGTCACTCTCCACCACACAGGTGTACAAGTACCTGAGGGTGTCAGTATCCAGACCTTCTCAGCTTCCTCAGGAAGTACAGGCTCTGATGGGCTATGTTGATGATAACCATGGTGTTAGTTGGCTAGGTGAGTGTAAGGTCATGTTCACACCTGCACTGTTTAGTCTGATTTAATCGAACTCTAGTTCGTTTGCCTGGAAAGTCCGGTTCGTTTGTGGAGGTGTGAACACGTAATCGAACTCTGATTCGGACCAAAAAAGCGAACTCTGGTCCGCCTGAAACCCTAGGTCTCGGATTGATTGAAACGAACTCTGGTGCGGTTCGATTGCATGTGTGAACGCTAAGCGGACCAGAGACCGCTCCAAAAGCAGGAAGCGGACTATACCGCATGACGTTCTGAGTAATAACAGTATTAAATTTACTTGTATGGTGTAAATACCTCGCTGGACGTCTGTATAAGGTGGACATCATGACTGTGGAGCTGGACGCGCTCCTATCCGATTAACGTGGAGCTTCCTCAGCCGCCTTGTGTGTAAAAACAACATTCTCCATGATTCCGCCTCATCTTCCTCTCATGCTGAGCTCATTGTTGAAGACTATTTGTTTAGCACATTTAAAAACAAAAAATAAACCCTATAACCACTAAAATGTAACGTTACTATTGTTTGTTTACATTTTGTGAAGACGAAAGTTGCGCTCCATGTCTTCTGAGGTTTTCATCTTGATTCCTTTAGTGGTTCTTCGTGCAGCGCCCCCCACAGGTGAGGGTGGGAACAGGTTGTTTACAGGGTTTAGTTTGGTTGAGAAAGTGCAGTGTGAATTCAAACCACACCAACAGAAAATATAAACAAAACTTGCAGTTTTGGTCCCCAATCGAACCGAGTCTAACGGACTATCAGGTGTGAATGTGATGTTAGTCACATGTACCCCGAGGTACTAGATTAAGGGGGGCAGCTAGTACTACACCCGATTTTTAGCTCAATATCTGTAAAATGAACTTCATTATAGCTGTTTTTGTTTGCTAAGGTTGAGTAGCTGTCGCAACCATTTTGAACCAGGTTGAATCCAAAATTAAAATGGTTGTAGATGTTCATCTATTTAAAACCAGTTAACTGGTCCTGAGATACAGCAGGTAAAATAAGTATTGAACACGTCACCATTTTTCTCAGTAAATATATTACTAGAGGTGYTAATGACATGAAATTTTCACCAGATGTTGGTAACAACCCAAGTGATCCATACATACAAAGAAATCAAACCATAAATGTCCAGAAATGAAGTTATTTGTAGTAATGTGGAATGGCACAGGGAAAAAGTATTGAACACACTTACTGAAATGTATCTAATACTTTGTACAAAAGCCTTTGTTGTCAATGACAGCTTCAAGACACCTCCTGTATGGAGAAACTAGTGGCATGCATTGCTCAGGTGTGATTTTGGCCCATTCTTCCACACAAACAGTCTTCAAATCTTGAAGGTTTCGTGGACCTCTTCTATGAACTCTGATCTTTAGTTCTTTCCATAGATTTTCTGTTGGATTCAGGTCAGGTGATTGGCTGGGCCATTCCAGCAGCTTTAGTTTCTTTCTCTGAAACCAACTGAGAGTTTCCTTGGCTTTGTGTTTGGGCTCATTGTCTTGCTGAAATGTCCAGCCACGTTTCATCTTCATCATCCTGGTAGATGGAAGCAGATTTTTATCAAGAATGTCTCTGTACATTTTTCCACTCATCCTTCCTTCAACTATTTGAAGTTTGCCAGTACCATATGCTGAAAAACAGCCCCACACCATGATGTTCCCACCTCCAAACTTCACTGTTGGTATGGTGTTTTTGGGCTGATGTGCAGTGCCATTTGACCTCCAAACATGATGTGTATTCTGGCATCCAAACAGTTCAATGTTGGTCTCATCTGACCAGACTATATTCTCCCAGTATTACACAGGCTTGTTTAAATGTTGTGCAGCAAACTTTAAAGGAGCTTCAACATGCTGTTTCTTCAGCAGTGGAGTCTTGTGTGGTGAGCGTGCATACAGGCCATGGTGCTTCAGTGCATTACTGCTTTCTAATTACTGAGAGAGTTCAGCTGGTGTCTTGGCTTTCCATGCCTTTTTACACCTCCCTTTCTTCATGTGTTCAATACTTTTTCCCTGTGCCATTCCACATTATTACAAATAACTTAATTTCTGGAAATTTATGGTTTGATTTCTTTGTATGTATGGATCACTTGGTTGTTACCAACATCTGGTGAAAATTTCATGTCATTAGCACCTCTAGTTATATATTTACTGAGAAAAATGGTGACGTGTTCAATACTTATTTTACCCGCTGTATTTTGCTTATGATGACACAAAAATATGACCAAAAACAACATTGTCTGCCTCTCTGTGAGGAGTGATAAGAATTAAATACAACCTAACTGGGATAGTGAAAGTGTCGCCGCTACGTACTTCGTAATGGGTATGGATGGAACAGATATTTGAGTCATGGGAACATTTTTAAAATGGTTAAGAATGCAGGCTGGTCACAGTCTTCAACAGTTTGTTTGTCTTCCTCAGCCTCTGCAGAAAACCAACAGCTGTGTCATTTCAGAACAACACTCTGTGTCAGCAAAGAAATAATCATTGTCATGTTTGTCACGAGCCATTTCAATAAACTTGTGATTCTGCTGGTGTGTGGAAGAGGTTAATTAATGTTGGTGCTCCGTTGTTGTGCTGTGTAACCCTTTGCATGTGAAACTGTTACACATTCTATTCAATTCAATTCAAAAATACTTTATTGATCCCAGAGGGAAATTAGGTGATTTCCCTAAAACCTACATGTGAAATCCATGTAGGTTTCACAGCACTTTTGCTCAAGTTTGACTTTGGAAACTGATTAGTCAAGTAGTTTTTGTATCACTATTTTTGAACACGCTCAGACCAAATATATTTTCTGTCCTCAGGAATGAAGACCTGAAGGAGATGCTGGAGAGCAACAAGGAGTCACTCAAACTGGAGGCCATGAAAAGGATTGTTCAAGTGAGAAATGTTGTACAGATTTCACAATTTGTTTTCTTCTGCTAGGTTTAATGCTCAGTGTTTATCTCTCTCTCTCTTTTCATGCTATTTTTTAGCTAATTTCCAAAGGAAAAAATGCTTCAGAATTATTTCCTGCTATTGTGAAGAATGTGGCAAGTAAAAACATTGAGGTATGTCACTTTTATTTAAAATTTTCTGCTAGTTTCAATTTTAGAGTGACACCACATAGCTGTGTAGCTTTGAGTAAACCTCTTATCAGTAGGAATGCACCGACTGCAGTGTTCTGGCTGATCTCCAATCTTCAAAAAGTCTGACCTGCTGATTCCGATTTTAATTGATACGTTTTTTTTTAACGGACACTGTTGAGTGTTATAACGTCACAATACACCTTCAATTTTCCAATCTTATTTTATTGAAAGACATTTTGGGTGCACGATCGTTATCGGCCCGATATCAGGGGATTATGACGTCATACTTATCGGTCCGATATAAAAAACAGAATCGATAATAAATGTACATGTTTGCCAGCACTGCTTTATTTTTTTTATCCGTTTCGGTCAAGCCGCTTCCTGCCCGACACAACCCGAGCAATGTTCAAGTTGCGTCAGAAAAAACTACTTTTTCCCTAGAACAATAATTAGAATACTCTGTGCTGAAAAATAACCAGTCATTTTAAGAATTATTTATACAACAGGTAAAATAAGTACTGAACACGTCACCATTTTTCTCAGTAAGTATATTACTACAGGTGCTAATGACATGAAATTTCCACCAGTTGTCTGTAACTGTGTTGTTTATCTTCTCCATTTATTTACTGTTTATTTGGCAACCTGCCCTGCTGTTTGACCCACATCACGTTCTGGATGCAGGTCAGCTGATCCCAGAAACTCTGTGCAGCAGCTTCATATCATCTGTTTACTGAACTTTATGACAACATAAAGCCTATTGTTAAGTGTTGGGTGACCATATTGTAAATTATTAAAAATTAAAAGCTGCAAAAAATATATTTTCAAACTATTTATTGCCAAATTTAGTCTAATAATTGAAAACATGGATGAAATAAGAAATATGAAACCAATAAAATAAAATATGTACAAAGCAGAACACAGCTAAATGTATCAAAAGTATGTCTATGTAATGTTAGAATTTTCTGAGACAATGAATTTTTAGTTTTTCATTTTCTTTTCCAGTAAGAGGTTTTTATTTAATTGAATTTTTGGACAAAAATAATCGCAATATATCACCTTGCTTACAGTATCGCAATATATCGGGATATATCGTATCGTAACCCCTCCCCCGATATGAATCATATCGCCAAATTCTTGCCAATACACAGCCCTAATGATCATTCTGGTTTTTGCTGCAGTTGGTCAGGTCTACATACAGCAACGTTGTGTCAAAGGTAAATGCAAATCGGGACAAAAAGAAGTGCAGCATCAGGAAAGTTTGTGGAAATGATGACACAGCAAATACATGTCGTAATCAAAGCTAAAGGCAGTCTAACGAAATATTGGAGCATGTGACCTATTTTTTGGCCATGCAGTGTGTGTTGATGGTCTGAACTGTTACCTCAGCAACCCGACCACAGATAAGTGGAAGAGGTTGGAAGAGTGATTGGATTAGTGACTAACAACAGACATCCAAATGTTTTACAACTTCTCTTTTTTTCAATAATTTTATCTTAATATTAACTAATAAAAAGAATATTAGCAGCTCATTGTAACTTTTTCTTTGTATTGAATAAAAGCAACAAAAGTGGTGCAGCAGCATGTAAACAATGCAGAATGCACTGTTTGCTTAACTAAATCACTAAATCCCATGTGAGTCCTAAACAAACTCTTACTTCAGTAAAAGGCCAAACTAAGCAGCAGTTTAAGATGGGGCTTCATGTCTGGAGCCTTTGAATATTGATTAGCAGCAACAGAATAATCATATAGCATGAGGGGCAGCGTGTGAGCAGGGGTCCTGAGGCTGGGCGCATGCTGCCGAAGCAGCTCGTAGTGGGGTGTGAGAGCAGGCAGGTGGGTGTAATTGGGAGGAGAGAGTCCACAGTCACATCTCGTCTCTCGCAGCTCGTACACACCAGCTGCTAAGGTTGTGTGAGGTCTTCTTCGTTTATTCGTTCGCTCTTCTCTTTTAGCTCTTTCTCACTCTACAGTAACTCTCAGTATAAACGGGCTCGTCCTTTGCACCCACCCACCCCCTTCCCCCCATCACTGTGAGCAACCATTGATCCACACTAATTATTGCACAAGCATCAAAACACAAGAGCCTGCCGTTTATTGACAGTGGTGCGTGATTTGATATCACTGCTTTTTATTTTCTTTAATTATTTATGCAAGCCTCAAAAAAACTTTGCACTGTTTTCTTATTTGTGTTTAGTTTATTTGTGTATGTCTTTAAGCACAATTTCACTCATTAAAGACTTAGCGTTATTGAAGAAACACATCTCCCACTGCTTTTCATGCGAAGAGCTTTAAACCAAGATTATCTTATGGTGAGAAGTATTTTATCTATTTTGGTCAAACCTTATGTTTGGTACAATTTCATGACATTGAGACATCATTCTGAGTATGTGTTGTGAATAACAGTCAACTACTACCATATCAAATTTTAGCTCAAAATCTGTCGAATTGCTTGAGTTGTCCCCTTTTTGTGGTGGCTAATGTTGATTAGCTGTGGAATGTCTCCAAATCAAATATATTTATTTAAAGAACTGTTGGTCAAAGTGCTGCACACAAAACAATAAATAGCAAAATTATAATGTCAAACACAAGAGAACACAAAACCAAACAAGAATTTTAAAATAAACAGTATAGAACATAAAATAAAACTTAAAATAAAACAAAAATGTAAAACTCTTGTGCTTTATTAACCCTAGGAATACAAAATTTGTTTATAAAAAGAGTTGAAAACACCAAGGGTTGAAGCCTGTTTAGGGATGGATACCTTTGGCATTTGAATAGATTCAGTACTTGAATAGATTCAGTACCAACATCCGGTACCTGGGAATCGGTACCGGTACTTAATGGTACCAGTTTTTGTTACTTTGTGTGTGTTGTTTTTTTTAATAATAAACTTTTATTTTTTTTACATATTTCTCAATATATAAAATTAACAAATACCAAGACAACATCTAACTCTATGTATTGTAACATGAGTTGTGTAACTTATTTCTTTAAGGTGAAAACTGTTGAAAACTAGACTGTTTTGTCTTATTGCACAAATTAAAATCCAGCTCCACGTGTTTCTATTGATGTCATTTCCCCGCTAGAAAAACTGTGTGATGGAGGTCCATGGAAGGCAAATAAGTTTAAATCAAATAAGCAAAAGAGGATGGAGTTAAAATAAATAAAAGCTATTCAAGCTACATTTTGAGCATCCAAAACGCTCCAACACTTCAAGTTAGCTGCTTGTGCTCTTTAGGTCAGACGTGTTCGGACTGTCAGGAAGCTCCTCTGTTGTTTTCCTCTGCTGGTCTCTGTTTAGTGGTGGATGAAACAAAGAAAGTGGAGGTATTTTATTTACTTTGAGCAAGAGAACGTCGTGTTCACAAGATAATTAATCCACCAGATAATTCAGAGGCGGTCTGTTCGGCGACTTTTACTCCAGGAGTTGCGTGCTGTGAGGCTCGCTAAAGCGAGTCACTTTCAAGCTACGTTCTGAGCTCTGTTTACCAGCGGCTGCTGACGTCATTACGTTCTTGCGCAATGCTGCGTTCAGGACAAGCGTGGAAAACTCACCACCCTTATGCTAATATGGTCACAATTAGGGTTGGGCATCATTTCAATTTGAACGGTTCCAATTTCGATTCCTTTTTTCGATTCCGATTCCTAACGATTCTTGATTCCGATTCTTTTTAGAGGCTTTAAGTGTACATGGTTTAAATGGAGCGTAATGTAACCCGAGTTCTTTCTGGATGAAATAATTTGAACTTCTTTAAGAATTTCTTACGGTTTTTTTTTTAAATCGGTAGATATTAAACCTAAAAAATTTAAGACAGATAATTTGTAGGTGGCGTGTATTTGGGGTTGATAGGGGTCTTTTATTTTAGTAAAGTTGAGCCACATTTGTGAACGCCGCCGAACACCTTCCATGTTTGCAAAACAATGCGGCTCTGCGTAGTGCGCGCACGCTTCTTCTTTGTTGGTGTTTAGGCACGTCCGGTTTGTGGACTAAGAATCGAAACAAGGAATCGAATTTTTAGAAATTGAACGATTCCGGGAGAACTGGAATGTTAGTCCCGGTTCCAATCGATACTGGAGACTCGATTCTCCACCCTAGTCACAATGATGCGTTTAGGTACCGAAACATGGTACCGTTTGATGTTATGTGAATAGATACTTGGTAGTACCGACAGAATTCGGTCTGTACCGAATTCGATACTTTTTTTAAAAAGTATCGAATTCGGTACCCATCCCTAAGCCTGTCTGAAATGACGAAGCAGCTGGTTCCACAGATCACCTCTGTGGACCAGCCTTGACCTTCAAACAGTCCTGATACCTGCATGGACTCTCAAGATATTCATCAACACTTGCAGTTTATCCTTTTTCTTCTTTTGTTAAGCCGTCCTACACTCTTGTCTGGCTGAACAAGTGATTGCCTAATAAAAGTTTTTGTTTGATAGCAATCTTTCATGGACACATCCCCTCCTCATTGACGCAAAGTCCATCACCAACATGGGTACCAAACCCATCCTTCATAATCTCCAGGAGTTTAGACTGGATGAAGAGGGGATGAAAGCTGGCGAGGGATGAGCGTCCTCAGACCAGCAACACGTATCAGGCAGCTGTAAAATGGATCTGGAGAACACTAGTAAACAATAACTGAACAAATTGCCAAAAAAGCTCTAAAGCTCACAAAAAGACAGACGCATCACCTGAAACTCCCCCACTACCCCAACAGCTAAGGCAGAACAGTGCCACAGCAAAGGCGGCAGGAACACCTGATAATACAGTTCATGATATAGTTTGCTAACAGAGTCAGGGTTACCTCTAAATGGTAAAGTTTAAAGGGATCCATGATTAGTTGTAACATTAGACTTTATTTGATAAACATATATTTTAACTGTAAAATAAAGACTGTAAAAATACTGTAGGATGTTCAGTTTTTATAAGTTTTAAACAGAGTTTAAAAATATTTTACACGGATGGGGCCATTTTATTTACACGCAAAGCATTCTGGGTAAATGATGATGATGTGGATAGGTCCTCGGTGCAAGGCTGCTAGCGAGCTATATCCACCCTGAAGGTTAATCTTGGACAATATCTGATGATCGACTCTTTTAAACGAAACCAGAGAGCGTTGACAGAGAGGAGAAGGTAGAAATGACTCAGCCTGTAAATGAAAATATAGATGCAGGACGTCGGTTTAGCTTTTAGTTTGTTGCGCTAGCGCCGAGCTAATACATATAAGGCAATATGGTGTTGGCGCTAGTGTGAAGGCTAACAGGCTAATCTGAGGTTSTTCTTCCWTGAAGCAGCTCTGTTGTCCTCCATCCATATTTTCAGTTCCAGRCTGAGTCATTTCTACCTTCTCCTCTCTGTCAACGCTCTCTGGTTTCATTTAAAAGAGTCGATCATCAGATATTGTCCAAGATTAACCTTCAGGGTGGATATAGCTTGTTAGCATCATCTCACCGAGGACCGATCCATGTCATCATTTACCCAGAATGCATTGCGTGTACATAAAATGGCTCCGTCCATGTTAAAATATATTTTAAAAAATTTACAAAACTAAACCTACAGTATTTTTAGTCTTTATTTTACAGTTAAAATAAATGTTTATCAAATAAAGTCCTAATGTTACAGCTAATCATGGATCCCTTTTAAAACAAAAATGACAGAAATGACAAAGAATAAAAAAACTAGTGTGATTTGTGGTCAGAGACCAGAACCTTGAGGGCAGATGGGTGTTGTCTCTCTTTTTATAGAGAGTAATGTTGTTAATTACAGCAGTAATGACCAGAATCATGAGTGAGAACTGGTGTGCTGCTGCAGGTCAATATATGCTGGATTAGAAACCTTTGTGCTGATTTCTGGCTAAAGCTCTTGGTGATTGTGCCTGAAATGTAACCTTACTCCTTACCTCCAGCTTTCAAACGAATGGGGAAAGGAAAGAGATCTTTGAAGATTTTTTGACAGATGTCTGCAAATATGTTTTTAAGTCTTTTCATGGCAGCCATGCTAGTTTTCTTCTATGATTATATTGTCATTTCAGACCTGTACCTCTTTTTGTACTCACAGAAAAGTAGAAGAAAACTCAAGTCAGACATAGGAGCTCCTTTTAAGTGTCTGCAACGTAAAGTTTTCTTGAATGCATTGTTGGAAAAATACTATTAATAACACATTGCAGATAAAAATGATGCCACTGAGATAAACAGTTGTGATATTCTTACGTGCAGTAACAGGAAGTGACGACAAAAAGGAAAGTCTGTATGTTTTATGGAAAACAAGTCCTGAGAGTTTGAATTTTCTAATTTTAATGTAGAAAAATGTAGCATGTAAAGACAAGCAACCAATCATCTATGATATAGATGAGAAATTAATCTGCCCAGTAGCAGATTATATATCTGATCCAATTTTTCACATCTTAAATTATTATGTGGGCAATTATTCAATTCATCCATCCATCCATCCATCCATTTTCTGTACACGCTTCTTCCTTTTCAGGGTTGCGTGGGTCACTGGTGCCCATATCCAGCAGTCACAGTGCGAGGGGCGGGGTACACCCTGGACAGGTCGCAAGTCCATCACAGGGCTTATTCAATTCAAAAATACTTTATTGATCTATCGGGGAAGTTATAGTTATTGTATATTCTGTTAATTTATCAACTATTTATATGAATTGTAATCGGTACCTAAATTGATTAGGGGTGCAAGAAAATATCGATACACTGAAATATCGCGATATTTCATTTCCCGATACTGTWTSRATATTCTAAAGCCCTGTATCGATTTTTTTATTAAGGTTTAAAATGTCAACTTTCCTGCCAGCCGTTCATTTTTATGTTGTAGTTCAGCCTCTGACCACTAGTTGGCAGCAGTGAGCCAGCCATTTGGCTCCTCCACCTCTTGAGGTCTTGAGGCCTTGCTTATAGTATTGCAATATATCGGGATATATCGTATCGTGACCCCTCTGTCATGATATGTAT
>NW_013952428.1:247133-251700 GCF_001266775.1 Austrofundulus limnaeus | reverse complement strand
GTTCTATTAAGGTTGAAAGTGTCAACTTTCCTGCCAGCCGTTCATTTTTATGTTGTAGTTCAGCCTCTGACCACTAGTTGGCAGCAGTGAGCCAGCCATTTAAAAACTAAAAGCTGCAAAATATAAATTTTCAAACTTATTTATTGTCAAATTTAGTCTAATAATTGAAAACATGGATGAAATAAGAAATATGAAACAAATAAAATAAAACAAAGCAGAACACAGTTAAATGTATCAAAAGTATGTCTATGTAGTATTAGAATTTTCTGAGACAATTAATTTTGGTTTTTCATTTTTTTCCCCTGTAAGAGGTTTTTATTTAATAGAATTTTTGGACAAAAAAAATCGCAATATATCGCCTTTCTTACAGTATCGCAATATATCGGGATATATCGTATCGTGACCCCTCTGTCATGATATGTATCGTATCGCCAAATTCTTGCTAATACACAGCCCTAAAATTGATATGTCTGTTACACTTGTCATCTGTCATACATTTTGAATATTTTTAATGTATTGTATGTGTTTTTAACAAGACCAGCTAATGGAAATCCTGAACAATAAACAATAAATAACAGCAAATAATCCTGTTTCTTTTGAATATTTTGAACTTCTGACAGGGAGAGATAAAGATCAACCACAGTTTGTTCCCTTTTTGTCGTCACTTCTGGTTTTACTGGCTGCACCAAATTCAAAACAAAACATGCCAGATATGTGAAAAAATAAGTCAAGGTCAGATTTCTTTAATATTAAAGTGTTTTTATCCAGTCTTTGTATTTGTAGGAAATGCATATCAGAAACACTAAATGCTTGAATTAATTAAATGCTAGGAAAATCTATGCAATGTAAAATGGATTATCTTAAATGCTATAAAGCTTCTTTCCCTGAAATAAATTAGTGTTGATTAAAAAGTGCATGCAAAATAAATATATTTTACAGTTTAACAACTGATCTGACCCCCGTTTAAACTTGTCAGGAAACGAGACAAATATTATCACAGGCCTTCCTGTGAGAAAACAAAAGGTGTGGAAGGCAGTACTTCAGATACGAAGGGATAAAGGCAGCACGACGGCTCAGTGGTTAGCACCGACGCCCCACAGCAAGAAGGTCCTGGGTTCGATCCCCGGTTCGGACCTGGGGTCTTTCTGTGCAGAGTTTGCATGTTCTCTCGTGCTTGTGTGGGTTTTCTCCGGGTACTCCGGTTTCCCCCACCCCTAAAAACATGTACAATAGGTTGCCTTCAGGCCCAGGCCGCCCTTGAAAAAGAGATCTGAGATCTCAACGGAACTTACCTGGTAAAATAACGGTAAATAAATAAAAAAAAATAAAGTTACAGTAGTTTCACCAGTTTTGAAAGGAACAGAAATAATCCACATTTTTTTCTTCTGTGCCTGAAATTACAGCAGGTTCAGTTAGTAGCTGGGGACCAAAGCTCAGTCAGAATACTGTATGTAGAATGCCATTTTTGGGTCACATTTAAGACTAAGGTATCAAATGTGTTTAGGCAGAGGTGTCAAGTATAGTACAATACTTTATCTGAAGTAGAGATTTTGATTATTTATACTTTACTGGAAGAGTTTTTTTCAGCCTGCTTTTTTTTTTTTACCTCTACTTACATTTTCATGCAATTATCTCTACTTTCTACTCCTTTTAAAAATGCAAAAGGTATTTCATTTTTATTTCAATTTGACTTGTTTTCGTTTCAGCTTTTCATCGTTAAAAAAACTATCCAGATTAATGGCACTTCCTGGATAGAGTGGATTTGACTGTGGTTGGATTGGAAATATAAATATGTACCATTCTGTACCCTTTTGGTTTTTATGTGTAAGAGCTGGCTTATAGGAATATAAGCCTTTTCCACATCTCTCATAAACAAGGTTATGAGGAAATTATTTACCAAGGAATTTCTTATTCTTCGTCAATATCTTGACTGTGCGAAGTGAAAAGGACACTCAATAAGTGGAACACTCAGATGAGTTCAATTTGATCCATAAACGATATGCGATCATTTATCTACATAAATTAAACAAATCATGAGTTAACAACTTAATTGTGGGTAATCGGTTAACTATAACAAGCTTTCAGAATTAATAAGATAAAAATCTGTGTCTAAATTCAATCAATATCAACTCAAATTACTTATAATAGAACAGTAAAACGTCAGTTCTGATGTTAAATACCAAACATTTACCTGCACATTACTTAGATTCTGGCAAGGCAAATAATACAACAAAAGGAGGAAAAAGTAGGGTTAGTAATTTTACTGCTTTTACTTTTTACCAAAATGTGAGTCATCCGGATCTGCGCATCTTTTCTTAACCCAGTTTCCGCCGGACACAATCACCAAAACACTTCAGACTTTTTACCTGCTGATGACTTCTTAAGACACCTTCTGAGTAGCAAGACTGGCCATCTCTGATCGGTCAGAAGACTTTGTCGGTCCGCTCACCTTTCATCGATAAAACACGTGTTATTTCTCGGGTATTCTTTATGCATCTGCCTCAGTCCTGGCCAGAAAATCGAGCTGAATCTGGTTTCTCCTTCAAAATAAAATCACCTTCACCATTGAAAGGGAAAAATAATTACCTGGAGGTTTGAAACCACAGAGGGAATTCACAGGTTTGTCGAATCCCTGGCTGTAAAGATCTACTCTTTGGCGCTTGAGTCAGACCTACAGCTCCTCAGCTGAAATCTCCCGAAGGAGAAAAACAGCCCTTCCTTGTTGAGTTAGGAAGTCAGAGTGTGTCTCTCAAAGCTGTCCGGGTTAGTAATAAGAGCGGACAACTTTGGTTCCGCCCTCAGGCTTAAAGATGAGTCAGAGAAAAGGAAAGATAAAGATTTCGCCAGGCACCAGTCAAGGTTACTTTGTATAGTTGGGCAAACAACTTGATAACCTCTTTAACTTCCTTCTGATAGACTCCTAATGAAATCACTGAAAAACATTTATGTTGATTGGCAGCAACATTTCTGTTCATAATCAACTCTAAACCACCCTGTTAGTTCAGACAAATGAAAGATTTTCTCAGGAAAAATCCACAATTATGTTACTGTGTTCACAGTAAAATAAAAACAGTGATTTGCATAAAAACAATGAAAACATTGTAATCAGATTCTCTGTGATTTTTTTTATACCATTATAAATTTTTAAGGCACAGTAAAAGAAAAGTTGTTCTACTTTTCCTGTGATAGGCATTATTTAACAAATGCATACATGCATACATACATACATACCTTCCAATAAACATGCATAGTTAAATGACAAATGAACCACGAACAAAGGAGATTGTTCTGTCCATTATCTGATTAAGAGAACTGAGTGGTTCTCTTCCACGGTTAGAATGACCTGTCATGGCCTAAGTCAAGTTCAGAGTGTAACAGAGTTCCTGTCTTCTTCTCAGGCCCGTCCGAGGCCTGCTTAGATGCAGAAAATCTTGTTTCCTCACCCGAGGTGACCCCTACATATGTGATCCATCACACCTTAATGACACAAAACAAGTCAGCTAGACATTTCCAGGTCTGGCCCAGCAGGACATTTCAGACATATATGGCCCAGTATGAAGTTGACCGTGGCTGATATGTAGCTGCAACAAACACAATAATTGCTATAACACAGTAAATTTAACAAAAATGGAGTAAAGTCTTTGTTTGATAGAAGCTGAGACTCATTCCCAGTATGGTTTTGTTTTATTTTATTTTAATTTATTGATGGGGACAGTGCACATCTGTCAACATCACTGCATTACACAACAACATAAATGCACCAGAATTAACTGCATTTCATCTAATGTCCCAGGCAAATAAAAAGTAAAACTTCAAAGTCATAAAACGTGCACAAAGCACATTGAACAAATCTTGCTTGATTGGATAATTGTTAGTGTCTCTGTCATTTCCTGGTAGTTTATTCCACAAATGTGTTCCTCTAATACCTGTCACCTTTCACCCAGACTCCTCCATGTTGCTCCGCTCTCACACAGCCCCCTCTAGTTTGTGTTCTGGTATTTATTCTGGTTTTATACTTCTGGATAAACGTTTTGTGGTGGGAGAGCAGGTCCATTTAAAACCTTAAAAACAAGACAATAGTGAACATGAAAGGGTTGTTTGTCTAAAATTAGGATTTTCTTTTTTGATTCTGATACCATCTCACACATTGTAAAAAATGTTTATAATATTCAGCATGATGTTTTTCAAAGTTTAACCAAAACTGATTTTGTGTGTACCCTCTAGAGCAGGTTTGTTGGACTATTGCTCATACACTAGTTGGGTTTCTTTTCCTGTTGTTTTATGGTTTTTCTGTTTATTTTTTTCATGGCAGCTGAAGAAACTTGTGTATGTGTACCTTGTGAGGTATGCAGAGGAGCAGCAGGACTTGGCTCTGCTTTCCATCAGCACTTTCCAACGGGCCCTGAAGGTAACATTTGTTGATGCGAGTGAATATTCTGTGTTTTCCTGTTTATACTTGTCTTCTGTAAGATTTTTGTAACCATTGCAATTACTGAGCCGACTTTTGGCTATTTTACCTATTCATGTATCAAAACCTCATTTTATACACACACACACATATATATAT
>NW_013952428.1:241529-246117 GCF_001266775.1 Austrofundulus limnaeus | reverse complement strand
GACCAAATATTTATGTATTATTGTAACCAACAAGACAAATTAAGTCATATATATGGATTTAATTATGATATCAGAATGATCCAGGTATCAAAATGTAGCTTTTAAAGACAAGAATCTGAAAATGTAATTAGGTCATTTTGACCAAATTTGACTTAATCCTCATTTTGAAATGGTGGGTCACATTTATTTCTGATTAGTTTTTAAAAAAGCTGCATTTGATTACAGTGTAACATGAGCGTTTGAAACACAGAATGTTTTATGATGTATTTGATACATTTTGACTGTAATGTTACTGTTTTGAAGACCTAAATGATAAAGGTTAAGAGAGTCTAATTTTTCACCTTTTCTGTGTGGCAGGATCCAAACCAGTTCATCCGGGCCAGCGCTCTCAGGGTTCTGTCTAGTATTCGTGTCCCCATTATCGTTCCCATTATGATGCTGGCGATTAAAGAGGCTGCTGCAGACCTGTCCCCTTACGTCAGGAAGACCTCTGCACATGCCATCCAAAAGCTGCACAGGTAGTTTTTATACACAAAGACATCTATATTTTACAAACCCAATTCCATTAAAGTTGGGCCGTTATGTAAAACCTAAATAAAAACAGAATACAATGATTTGCAAATCTTTTCCAACCTATATTAAATTAAATACACTACCAAAGACGAGATATTTAATAATCAAACTGATGAACTTTTTTTAATCACTCATTTAAAATTTGATGTTTGCAACACTTTCCAAAAAAGCTGGGACAGGGGCAACAAAAGACTGGGATGGTTGAAGAATGCTAATAAAACACCTGTGTGTCAGGATTGGGTAGAACTAGAGCATCCCTGAAAGGCTCAGTCGTTCACAAGCATGAATGGGGTGAGGTTCACCACTTTGTGAACAACTGTGAGCAAATAGTCCAACAGTTTAAGAACGTTTCTTACCGTCATTGTAATTTACTTGCACAGTATTTTAATTTTTATAGTTATTTCTATTCTATTACCACTACTGCTATTGCTATTGCAGGGTTCCTGCAGAGCCTTAAAAAGTCTTAAAAGTCATTGAATTCATCAATCCAAAAATAAAGCCTTAATTAGCCTTAAAATGTCTTAAATCTATTTTTCACAAGTCTTAAAAATCCTAACACATTGTAAATAGGATGACGTCTCAGATACTAAAATAATTGCTAACATTTATTTTTTTAAATAGTCACATGCAGACATTATCATTTGACATCACTTCCTGTTATTTCACATGCAAATATCTCAACCGTCCATCTGAGCATTGTGAAATTAGTTTTGTAATATGTTAATGTTTTTCCAAAGTCATTCATATTTCTTACAAAAATTTTTATGTCACAGGCACTTTAAAGTTTTATCTACAGCGAACTGGGGTTAAGACCCCACTGTGGGTCCTAAAACTCCAAACTTTGGGATGTTAGAGGATTTCCAGAAAATAAATTAAGTTTAAAATTGACTGCTAAGAAGGTTTTTGCCATGTTTGATGAAAAAACAGTTTGACATGGATAAAAACAATTGGTCTATTAGCAATATTTGAATACTTCAACCAAAAATAATTTGATTCATGAGTTTCTGCCACAGTTTTTATTTTTTTGTCATTTGGGTTTATTGTGAAATTGGTCTTAAATTTAATTTCACTTGGCATTAAAAAGGCTTAAATTTAACTTGCCTTAAACTGTAGGAGCCCTGTATTGGTGCAAAGCAAGATATTGTTTTTTGGTGAACTGATGCTGCTGCTGTTGCACCTGATTTTCCCCTCCGCGGGACAATAAAGGCTGTTTCTATTTCTATTAACATACAATCATCTAAAGTCTATAATATCATCAAAAGATTCAGAGAATCTGGACAAATCTCTGCAAGTAAGCAGTAAATTTAAAAACCAATGTTGAATGCCCGTCTTCCATCTGTCAGACAGCACTGCATTAAAAACCAGCATCATTCTGTACCTGATAATACCACATGGGCTCAGGAACACCTCAGAAAACCATTGTCAGTGAACACAGTTCAACACTACATCTAAGAGCAAGTTAAAACTCCACCATGCAAAGCCAAAGCCCGATATTAACAACACTCCAAAACACTGCAGCTTCTCTGGGCCTGAGCTCATCTGAGATGGACCGACACAGAGAGGAACGTTTCCTCTGGTCTGATGAGTCCACATTTCAATCTGTTGTTGGACATCATGTCGTCCAGGCCAAAGAGGAAAAGGACTGTGCAGACTGTTATCAGGGAAAGTTGATGTTTCTCAGTGGGAAACATTCCCCTGGCCCAGCTGTTTTGGAAATAGCTGCAAGCATCAAATACAAATTGAGTGAATATTTGCAGAATACATTTAAAGTATCTGAACATTAAATATCTTGTTTTTGTAGTGTATTAAATTGAATATCTTGGCAAGGTTGAATGAAATCATCATAATCTGTATTTGTTTTACATAACATCCCAACTTCATTGGAATTAGAGTTTTATATAAACTTATACTGTATTAGTGTGTTTGTGTGTTATTTTGCGATGCAGTGTGTATTTTTCCCTATACTTGATGTTAAGCATTTAATTATCTTTTTGTACAAGTTGCAGTAATATTGGGATAATAAAGCTTCTTATCTTATTAACATTTGGAGTTACCCCAATTCAAGATGGCTTCCACTTTAGAAAACACAAAAATGGATATAACCAGTCAGTTTTTCACATATGAAGTTGGGACTTTGTCTTGGAAGTAGCATGCCTCTGAACAAAACATAAAACCTGATGAGTTGATGCAACTCACTAGTATAATCAGTCAGTATATAAGATGATGCTGATTCAGTTGTTTCCCCGAGTTTAAAAATATAGATTTTTTTTCAATGCGTTTGTATTCAGTAGCTGAAATTTCAAATTAAACTGTCTTTTGTCTTCAGCTTGGATCCAGACCAGAAGGAGCAACTGATCGAAGTGATCGAGAAACTGTTAAAAGACAAAAGCACAGTGAGTACTCTCTGAGCAGAGCAGGTTTTCTCATGATCCACCACTGGAGGGCACCCCTGCCAAGCAATTCCTGTAACTTTTTAAACCTACAGCCATAGGTTGTTAGCACCCTCTGAAACCCACACATCTTCAGATGCTCCTTATTAAATGTCCATTTGGAGGGAATTTTCACGCTGATGTTGGTGTCAGCCTAATTTTCTCAAAGGCCAAATTCTTTTTTTTCCTACCAAAATGGACATGAAATGAGCTAAATTCTGAGTTTCTGTGCTCAGAACAATCACAGAAACAAAGAAGCCTGCCCATTAGAAGTCAGTATGCAAGACAGCCATTTGAGGAGGTCAAAGCAAATACTAAGGGTCTTTAAATGGCAATTTGAAATATGTAGACACCCACTCGAGAAGGCAGACATTTCTGTGTTTGGATGCACAAGTCCTGCACAGTTTGTTGTCATTATGTATTCATAGAGTACAACTATCATTATACAAACAAAACAAAGCGGCGTAGGCCAAGGGGGGGATGAAAAGCTCAGTACCAGATGCAAAGCATATTTAGCCCCAGACGCTAACGAAGACGGATGACTTCTCCCCGTTGGAGCCCACATTGTGAGGCAGGGGACAGAGAGAAAGGGGAGCATCATCACACAGACACACAAGTACATCAGTCTGTGATGAATGGTGAAAAACCTAAACACAGTGCATGCTTAATGACTACCAAACAAAGCAGTTTTCATGATGTTAGCGTCACATTGTGTTGTATTAGAAGTCAGCTGCTATGAGAAAGTGTTATCCATGGCACATAACAGGCTTTTTATCAGATGTACAAGGTAGTAATTTTTATATTTTCTTTATAAAAGTTGATTTGTTTGTTTACTGCTGCAGTGGGAGTTTAAAGAACAGTTGTTTGCCAGGCAGAGACGTAAAGACCCAGTTTGTTTTGTTATGAAACGCTCTGCATCTTCACGCCCAGGTTTCTGGTTCAGATACAAGTAAAAGTTAAACCCTGCGTTTGCTTTAGCTAATATCTCACTGCGCTGTGGCTCTTCAGTGCTTGTTGGAGAGTCAAAATTGCTGTAAAGATGGGAGAAAAAGGCTAATTTTCTGTTGCAGTCTCACTGATTGTGAGTGTTTGCAACCAAGTGACCAGCGAGCCTCAGGGTGGCCTGACCCGGTGAGTAGGGTGGTCACTGTCCGATCAAAGAGTTAGGGGTTCCATCTGCAGACCCTGCAGCATGCTAAAGTGTCCTTGGACAAGACACAGTATGCTTTAAAAGCACAGTGAATGAATGAATGAATGAATGAATAAATAAAAAGTAAGAATATAAAAATTAGGGCTGTGAAATTAATCGAGTTAACTCTTAATTTTAGTGCTTAAAAATTAAATTGTGATTAAAATGTACAATCACTTTACTCTGGCTGAATCTGTAGGTTTGTATATTACAATGCACTCAGTGCATCATGTCAGGTCATGTTTGTAAATGAGAAGTGGTTCTCAAACAGTTTACCTGCATAAATAAAGGTTAAATAAATAAATAAAAAAAACTCCATGTGTACCACTTTATGTACAGCTTTTTTTCTTTTTGTCTTTTATGGCTTATTTTATTTTATTTTATTTTATTTTATTTT
>NW_013952428.1:233294-235506 GCF_001266775.1 Austrofundulus limnaeus | reverse complement strand
CATTAATCATTAAACCAATTAAGAAAATGATAAAACCATTATTAATACCAGTACTAAGAAAAACATTATAAAACACATTTCACTCTTTTTTCTTCTCACTGTTACACTCTAAAATAAAGAGAGATATGCAAAGATTAATTCAATAAACTTTGATTATATTGATTAAAACCTCTAATAGAAGATTAAATGAGATAACATATATGTATAGGACTTTGTCCCATTCACTTAAAGAAAACAAAAACACTTTAAAATGATTTTCTTCTTATAAGTGTAAAAAATAAAATCAAAGACAAGGAAAATAAACAATAGAAAAGTTTTTTTCACCAGGGTTACCACTGTAGTCTCTAGCAGTTGCATCCCAGTGAGATCCTCATTTTGCTGTCTCGGTTTCCAAAAGCCAGTATTCACAGGGGAGTCTAAATGTTTGCAGGAGTTCTCATGACTTGCAGTGGATCATAGTCGTGTTGCTTAAATTGTGAACATTTTCAAACAAAGCTCTCAAGAAATTGTCTCTCAAAATATTTGCAGGGTTATTGTGGTTGTTTTAAACTCATCTTAAGCCCTTCTTGATTTACTTTTCAAAGTTCCAGAGCTGGACACATGGACAGGTTCTGTCCTCATGACACAAAAACAAAGCTCAATACTTCAGTAAATTTTAGATTAAAGGGAGATTTATTTGCAAGCTTTTGCGCAGTTTTTTTTTTTTTTTGTTTTGTTTTGGGGGAATAATATTTTTAGGAAAAGGTCTGGCACTGTTCTCCCCATCTTATAAGTCAACTCTTAGCAATTAATTGAATAAAATTAAGATGAATTATTACACACCTAAACAATTAATTTAGTGGTTTGTAAAACATTGATCTTGAGCATTCACAGGTCTGAAGGTGACCGTAGACAGAAGCAGGGCCAGACTCAGGATGAACTAGAAATGGACTTCTTGCTGTCCATCCTACCTACTACATAAGTGACACCGCTGTACCCACGCAGTTTATAAAAAATGTTAATCATCACTTGCCAGGTATGTTATCAGATGTGAGCGCTAACAACAGACAGGAGGAGCTGATGTCACTGCTGAGCCTCATGGCACATCGAATGGATTTCTGATTTGATCAAAACGTGCTCAGCTACATTCACAAAGATGTTTTGAATGTATTTTTACACACTGTGCTATGTGGAAGTCAAGAAACAGATGTCCTTGATCATATTGAAAAAGCTTGAGGAAAAGCATGAACAGGTTATTTTTTACAGCTACTGAGGTGTCGCACACAATGGCACTGACTTCAGTAACTTTAATCTATGCAAAAA
Source organism: Austrofundulus limnaeus (assembly GCF_001266775.1). Classification (NCBI taxonomy): domain Eukaryota; kingdom Metazoa; phylum Chordata; class Actinopteri; order Cyprinodontiformes; family Rivulidae; genus Austrofundulus; species Austrofundulus limnaeus. The sequence goes on along the minus strand of NW_013952428.1, from coordinate 234,204 downwards.
ACAAAGTCTGCAAAAATTACAACATGCAAGTATCAGACTGAGTCACAGTGTTGGCAAAGATTTAATCTTCAAAGGATTCTGGTTAGTTTCAGGGACCTGAAAGGTAAAAAATAAATAAATAATTCTGACAATAACCTTGCAAGGTAAAAGTGATGGTGGTTCAAAGGTGAATGTTTTTTATGAACAGTTATACTAAAATTTAACATTGTTAAAACACCAAAATTTGCATAGGAACATCAATAAGCTGATTATGGCTAATCTGAACAGACTTCAGTACAGCAACGTTGATCTTGCCTGCATGTGGTAGCTGTAGTTGTCAGCTCCTCAATAAAAACTATCTGCAACAATGTCAAGTGTTATGTTTTCCACAGAATCCAAGTCAAAATGGCCGACCTGCTCATTTAATTTCATAATCCTGTCAAAAATGCAGCTGTGTTAGAAGAAATAAAAAGAAATAGTTTTCCTCTTTTACAGAGTTGTCACATTAATCAGATTTTCTCTCTTGTTTATAAACTTGACAGAAAACTTAGATGGTGACGTAGAGAAACTGGTTATTACTGTTAGGAATTTTCTGCTATTGCAAGTCAGAAAATAGTTTAAAAACTAGACAAAATCTTAACACTTCTTGTTCAAATGAATACATTCACTGAGGTAAAACACATTAGAAACTTTTTTAACTACTTTTTTTATTATCAATTTTATTAATTGTGCATCTAAGGCAAACTGAGTTTAGTATTCTGTATTGTCTTTATTTTTATTCTTTAGTGAGTCGAAGAGTTTCTCATCCTAAGAATTTCATTGCATTGTTGACTCTTGTTAACCTGCATATAGTTTAAATGTTTATTCATTTCATTTAAAACCAAAAAAATTTATACACATTAAAAACAAAAGATATACACAATGTATATAC
>NW_013952428.1:231526-232981 GCF_001266775.1 Austrofundulus limnaeus | reverse complement strand
GCAATAATAATTAGGAAAAGAAATAGAAAAAAGAAACACACAAAAACAAAATAAACTTCAATTCATTCTCAAACAACAACTTAGACATTATACAGTTTCATATTTCTTTTTTTCCTTTTTTAAATCACTTTCCAGATTATTCCACAATCTTATTCCCTGAACCGAACTACATCGGTCCTTCAGGTTTGTTCGAATTCTGGGTTTCACAAACATCTCAAGTCCTTTAAGATTATAAGAACTTTTTCTCTTAACAAAATATGAACCTATGGCAATAAATGAATCCTGAAACATTATTTTGGCTAACCTTTTTTCACATGACGTGTGATATAAACTTCAACTTCAACTTGTATTGTCCTGCTGTTTATTATGGGGAAGGAGAAAACCTTTGGGTTTTGCTGTGTTTGTGGCATCGCCTGCACCTCCTGACACTTACCTTCTGCAGATGTTTAGCTAAATGGCTGTGGCACACGGAAGGCTGTGTGCAGGCAGGATGGTTTACGGAGAAAATGGGAAGGCCTGATGACAGAGACAACATAGGAGTTTGTGCAGCTGTTTTACCGTGATGGATCTATTATCCAGCCATTACAAGATAAATGATCGATCTCTCCCACCCTCCACCCCCCTTCCTCTGCACCTTCTGCAAAATTGAAATGAGAACAGAAAGGAGGAGCAGAGGGCGGGGGTGGGCACTATGATTAGGGGCTAGGTGAGATGCCCATTAATTTAAGAGAAAAAGGAGGGAGGGAGGAAGAAGAGAGCAATAGAGAGAAGCGGATGACGGGAGGATAGGCCGACCCCACACAGGGCCATCAATCAAACATGTGCACGTTGTCTCTGACGTGATGACCCAGCACTCTCTGCCTCTCTGGCACCTTAATTAGAATTCATAGCAAAATAGATGCAAGGAAACGGTTTGGGCCCTTCATAATTTTATAGGAAATTTATTGTTATTAGAAGAACCATTTGCTTAGTGTGATTTTTCCATTACCAGCTTGTCACGCAGGGGAGATAATATGGCTACGAAGGGGGAGGAGGCACATGAACTCCACAGATTGGGGTGTCAGATTTGTTGATGGTGCATGTAGTTTACCTTGGAGCTGTGTCTAATGGGGGAAGTTGGTAAAGAATGCACAAAGCCTCGCAGCAGGACCGACATGTTCAGAAACACAGCCGACAATAATAGTTACAGACGGGGAGGAGATGCCGTAGTTACACACCTTGTAAGAATAACGGCAATTACTGAAATAAAATAACACATATATTAAAATGTGCTTGATTGTACACCAATTCAGTAGAAGTGCTGATTCTACACTTATGCTTTTTAACGTAAATTTTTGTAATGATTTTTCACAATGACTGGTTGTCATGCAAATTAATTGTAATGATATAATGGTCTCTAGGATTTTAAATATGTATATATCTAAATATATCTCTAAGTGTGTGTGTGTGTGTGTG
>NW_013952428.1:227461-228983 GCF_001266775.1 Austrofundulus limnaeus | reverse complement strand
CTGGTGAACTGGAGACCTGTCCATGTGTCTCTGGTGAACTGGAGACCTTTCCATGTGTCTCTGGTGAACTGGAGACGTGTCTCTGGTGAACTGGAGACCTGTCCAGGTGTCTCTGGTGAACTGGAGACCTGTCCATGTGTCTCTGGTGAACTGGAGACCTGTCCATGTGTGTCTGGTGAACTGGAGACCTGTCCATGTGTCTCTGGTGAACTGGAGACCTGTCCAGGTGTCTCTGGTGAACTGGAGACCTGTCCAGGTGTATCTGGTGAACTGGAGACCTGTCCAGGTGTATCTGGTGAACTGTATAATGGTAGGGGAAACACTGGGATGCACCGGATTCCCCACCTGGCCAGCAGTGGTTACAAGTCTTTAATTAGACTGAATTCTGCTCGTGTTTCTTTTTGTTGGTTCTTACCTTCTTGTATTGTGGTGATGTTTGGCAGTCAGTGAGCCAACCAGCAGTTTGGGGGTGAAGTGAAGGAGAGTCTACTTCTTCCTTCTTGATGGATTTCTTATATTTACAAGCTTTATAAAAGGTACATTTTTAAGCGCAGGTGTTTTCTTTTTAATTATCATCTAACTACATTAAGGACTTAATGTATGTATTGTAATCAGAGTTTTAAATTGGCATATTCACTGAAACTGCTGTTTTAGTACAAGCTGCAACAAGAGTCATATTTGTTAATCAGTGCTTTATTTCACTCGAGTCTTTAAATTAAGGCTTGATTAGGAGATGAACTGTTTTCTCATTTGTCTGAAAAACAGCTACAAATCCTCACAACCTCCATTAACTTAGTTGTTAATGATAGAAAAAAGGACTGGAGGAAAAAAAAATGTTATTTTTCTTCTAATTTGTTCACTGACGTCTCTGCTACAGCTGGTGGCCGGCAGTGTGGTAATGGCCTTTGAGGAGGTGTGCCCAGATCGCATCGATCTGATCCACAAGAACTACAGGAAGCTGTGCAACCTGCTGGTGGATGTGGAGGAGTGGGGCCAGGTGGTCATCATCAACATGCTGACGCGATACGCCAGGACGCAGTTCACCACACCCTGGAAAGAGGTCAGTTTATTAAATGAAATATTAAGATGAAGCACAAGCCAAAGAGATCATTTCATCTTCAATAAATGTCAATAACAAATAAAAACATTGTCATTTAAAACATCAACTTTCCTGCCAGCCGTTCATTTTTATGTTGTAGTTCAGACAGGCATGCATCTGTAGCGCCTCGAGGGAGCTCGGCACTCCCCCCGTGACATAAAACTCTGTTTCTCTCAATGTCCGGCTGATGATCAAATCAAAGTCCAAATACTTTATCCTGCTGTGTTCACTTCAAAAACATTTTAACTGTGTTGTTTAGCTTCTCCATTTATTTACTGTTTATTTTCGGGACCTGCCCTGCTGTTCGACCCACAGTTCTGCAAATCAGGTTCTGGATGCAGGTCAGCTGACTCTGTGCAGCAGCTTCATATCATCTGTTTACTGAACTTTATGACAACATAAAGGCTGTTGTTAAGTGTTGGG
>NW_013952428.1:225002-226824 GCF_001266775.1 Austrofundulus limnaeus | reverse complement strand
CTTTCTGAGACAATGAATTTTAGTTTTTCGTTTTTTTTTCCCAGTAAGAGGTTTTTATTTAATTGAATTTTTGGACAAAAAAAAAATCGCAATATATCGCGATATATCGCCTTGCTTATAGTATTGCAATATATCGGGATATATCGTATCGTGACCCCTCTGTCATGATATGTATCGTATCGCCAAATTCTTGCCAATACACAGCCCTAGTTGCCCTGTGCTGAAGGAATAAAGTCAACTGGTTTGTGTCCCACCTTCTCCAACCAAACTGCACTCCTTCCAGGCTGGTCAGTCAGAAGGGAGGAACTGATAACAGGCCTGGTGAACATAAGTTGAGCTCCATAGAGGTACTTTAGGCTCATCTTGGTGTGGGATTAGAGTCTGGTGCAGTCCAGTTTTGTGGCCAGCAGGAGCAGGTTCATCAAAGTCTGAGCTTTGACACTGCACATGCTTATAAGCAGTTTCAGCCAGTGGGTTAGTGCTCACAAGTCTGTGTCACATAGCTGTAGTCTCCAGTGAAAGCATTCTTCAAGATTCCTCTTCTAGTCCTCATACATTATTATGAGAAAAAGTTTGAATATTATTGTTAGAATAAAAAAAAATGGACTGGACTAAAAATTTAGAGAACAAAAAGTCATTTTATTTTTTAAAAAACAAGTTTGGAATACTACTTAAAGGTAAAAGCTGTCTTCTTTGTTTTTTTATATTTTATTTTGAGTGACCCACACAAATAATTATATTTGTGTTTCAGGATGCTGTGTTTGATGAGAACAATGAAAAAACTTTCTACGACTCTGACTCTGAGGACAAGAAGGACCAGACTGAAGCGAAGCCCTACATCATGGATCCGGATCACAGACTTCTGCTGAGGAACACTAAACCTCTGCTGCAGAGCAGGAACACCGCAGTGAGTTGTTCAAACACAGACAAGACCAGCTGATGTTAAAACCTCTCAAATATCAGAAAACACATTTAGAATCCAGCTGATAGAAACAAACTTGAGTTTAGAAAAATTGTTGGAATTGCAACTTTACCAAACCAGTTCTTAATGGTTGAAACTGCTTTTTTAACATGTCAGTTTTCCTGGAATGTACGGTTGGGCAATATTGGCAAAAAAATTAATCATGATTAATTGTGGTATTTAGCCGATAACAATTAATTTGATGATTAATCCCCTGGAGTCCCTGAACACCCTTATGTCCTGGTCACATGACCAAGTTAGTGGGAAAGATTTACTCTTTGTAAAAATCTGTTCCAAATTGTGCCAAAATTACAGACTTCAGGTTATACATCAAACTTTAAATTGTGCTGATAAATAAATTACAGAACTTATTATTTTTTTTTAATGTTCATCATACTTGAAGCGGAGAGGAGCACCGATGGGACTGACCGGGGAAAAATCCAGTCAGCCTGCCTGGTGGAATTAATCGTATTAATCGTCAAGTGCAAAAAAATAATCGATTAGAGTTTTTCTGACGATTAATTGCACACGATATGATTATGCCCAACCCTAAAAGACCTAAAGAACCTAAAATAAATAATTTTGATATTCAGAACTGTTCATAGTGAAAAGCAACTCAAGGAACCACCCTTCTTTCCTCTCACCCTCCTTCAGTTCTTCTAGCTGCTTTGTTCAACTATTGACTGTACAAAACACATAAACATCAGTAGCTGTGTTTCCATTACAAATGTACACAAAACTTTGTCGATATTCTGTTAATGTCGAAAAAACACAGTTTCACAACTGCAGTGTTTCCATTAAGTAAGAAATGTTATTAAAGTCACGTGAATACGTTTGTTCTCATGATAAGTCATTACAAAC
>NW_013952428.1:219624-224710 GCF_001266775.1 Austrofundulus limnaeus | reverse complement strand
TTTTGTCGAAAAACGAAATTTTTCTCAAAATTGACGTGTTTTCATTGAGCAAATTTATTTTCAAAATTCTAATTTGTGCATTTTCATGGTCAATGGAAACGCAGCTACTATTTTGTTAGTTTGTACTTTTGCCTTTCAGCAAAAAGGTTGCAGGTTTGAAACTTGCCTGCTCCCTTGCTACATGCATATGTGCCCCCACCTCCCCCCACACACACAGGTTTTTTTCATACAGTTCAAAAACAAGCATGTTAGAGGAATTGGCATTTCTGTGAGTCTATTTGTGAAAGGTTGTTTGTCTCTGTGTTGTCTTGTAATAAACAAAACCCAACGGCTTTTAGATTTTCCCAAACAACCTGCTGTTTGGGACAACTAGATTCTATCTTGTGGTGGACATCCAAGTGAAAGCATGGATTTAAAGTTCACCACCGCCACAACAGATTTCTGTCAACAGTGAAAATGAAAGAATGAAAAAATAAAATTGTGTTTGTTGTGGTCGTCTTAAAGCTGTTCAACCAGTGAAGATACAGAGTTTACTCTGATGGTTCTTTAAACCAATAAAGAGAACCACAGTCAAAGTTTTACCCAATCAGAGCGGGGCAGGGCAGTGGATGGACACTGAACATTCTGACCTCCTTTAGTGTCTAAAATCTAACTTTGTATTAATGTAATGATTTTAAAGCCTCATTGTTATTTTATAGACATGTACAAGGTGAACTGCCTGGCTGCTGTTAGCATTTTCAGGTGGATCGTTTATGACAAAATACACGTGCGAATTTTAGCTAAATATTTGCATTTGAGTTGATCCACTCTATTAGTTCGAGCAAAACTTGCCGGCTGACTGCCACAATAAAACGTATTTTACTTGCCGAGTTGTGCGTTCAGCGTGGCTCTAGGCTGAGACTCTGAGGATGAGGCAGTGGAGGAAGGACGACGCAGCACGTCGAAGGCGGTGCACTTCGTTAATTCTACACCATGAAGCCAGAGGTGTTTAATCATATTAGTTGTGCACCTTCCTTTGCACGAAATAACTTTACCACAAGTGTTGCACTTAACCGAGTGGTCGTTTATTTTAGTAAAGTTGAGCCACATTTGTGAACGCCGCCGAAAACCTTCTATATTTGCAAAACAATGCGGCTCTGCGAAGTGCACGCGTGCTTCTTCTTCGTTGGTGTTTAGGCTACTTCTGGTTGGTGGACTAAGAATCGAAACAAGGAATCAAAGTTTTAGAAATTGAACGATTCCTGGAGAATCGGAATGTTAGTCCCGGTTCCAATCGATACTCGAGACTCGATGCCCAACCCTACTTGTAGGTGTTTTGTGCCAAACTTGACTATAATTAGAAGACTACTGAGAGGTAACTGACCTGAGATGAATGCAATTCAATAGATATAAAAAATAAAGGGTAATAAATGCTTATATGAGCTGAGATTCTGAGAAAATTGACGTTGTCGTTAACAACTCCTCCTGTTTGCTGATTGGCTTGGTTGAACTTTTACTGGAGAAATCCCAGACGGAGCAGTGAAGGGAAACTATAATTGAGTGTAACTCTTTAGAAAAGCAAGGGCCAGGCTTTACAACTGATTACCTTTTGAAGTCAACCCAATTCCAAGTGGTCTCCACAGCTAATCAAGCTTAACCAACACAAAAATATCTATAACTTAGTCAAATGTGACCCTTCATATTGAAATGAGGATTAAGTCAAATTTGGTCAAAATGACCTAATTACATTTTCGGATTTGTGACTTTAAAAGCTACATTTTGATACCTGGATCATTCTGATATCATAATTAAATCCATATATATGACTTAATTTGTCTTGTTGGTTACAATAATACATAAATATTTGGTCTGAATCCTAATTTGATGTCATTTTAATGAGGAATTTTTGATGGCCTTTTAAAGAGGAAACCTCAAATTATATTTGAATATTGAGATTTACCAGCTGAAAAGAAACAAAACTTTACTAACTCACAGGGAAAATCTCAAAATTTTAAGGCGTTTTTCCTCAAAATCAGTTTTTTTGTTGCTACTGCTCAAAAAAGTGCTTCAAAATTTAGTTTTGTGATTATTTTTCAGACAGTTCATTCAAATGATACATTAATAAGGTTTTTATTCATTATATTTTGACAAAATGCAATTTTGTTAACATTTTAATCAAAACACTATATTTGCCTTTTTCTCCTTATACCACTTTTAGACTTGAACCTTGTTTCGATGTGATGGGTCACAAATAGCTAAATACTGAGCTAAACTTTGTTGTGACAGCAGGTGAGTGTTATTCACATCACACACTCTGAGCACTAACAGATCTCACAATAACACATTTACAGAGTTGACCAACAGAACTCTGTCCCTTCTCATCAGAAAATGATCCTAGTTCAACACTGGAATAAAAGACAGAAGGCGACACTCATCTCAGTGCTTCCCGTTAATTAGAAGTGAGTTTTAAAAATAAATTTCAGATACAAACGTTCATCAAGGTGTTAGTGTGTGGACTCATTCCTCTACAAAAACAGAAAAAGCTACTTCTGAGCGGCAGTGGTCCTGTTTTAGACACACTTTCCAACAATAATGCATCACAGGATGCATTTATCTTCCTTGATACAACATGCACACAACATGCACACAAGGCACAAGAATACCTGCTGTAGAGCACCGCATCAGACTCCTAAGAAAAAAAAACTGATTACAAATTTCCATCAAACCGGAGTCTCAAGGTCTCTGTCTCTGTGTAGCAGCAGGAGGAAAAATGCTCCCAAATGAAAGTGTTGATTAAAATGTGACATGCTGTGTCTTTACTCGTGACAGCACAGTGACATCCTCCATCTTCATAGACGCCTGAAGCCTTTCATTCTACTGCCGGTGATGGACACACGTCCTCCTGCTATTTAAAGCTCCACTGAAAAATTACCTTTATACGCTGGTGTCATGAGTGTTTTTCCACAGCCTTAAACACACGTTTCAGTCCATGCCGGTTTGATGATGATAAGCTGATGTTAGTGTGAAAATTATAAAGCTTTTGCAAGTTACAGTCTTTTTTAAAGTTTTAAGACGTAAAAAGTGAGATATTTGTGACCCGTCGCATCGAAACGAGGATTAAGTCCAAAAGTGGAATGTGGAAAAACAGGCAGATATACGGTTTTGATTTAAACATGTGCAAAAATTGCATTCTGTCAAAATATAATCAATAAATAATTTGAATGAACTATCTGAAATATAATCCTAAAAAAACCTTTTGGGAGCTTTTTTTGGGCAGTAGCAAATAAAACCCTGATTTTGAGGAAATATGCCTTAAACTTTAGAATTTTTTCATGTGAGCTAAAAATGTTTTTGTTTCTTTATAACTGGGAAATCTTAGTATACGAGTAATATTTGAGATTTACTCTTTATATTAACATCGAAAAATTACTCAATAAATTTACATAAAATTAGGATTCAGACCAAACAGTAATGTATTATCGTAACAAACAAGACAAATTAACTCATATCTCTGGATAAGCTTTGATATCAGAATGATCCAGGAATCAAAATGTAGCTTTTAAAGCAGGAATTTGAAAATGTAATTAGGTCATTTTGACCAAATTTGACTTAATCCTCATTTCGATATCATCAATTATATTTCTGCCCTTTACTCCATGTATGCTCTTGTCTGTTGAACTATTAGGAAGAGTTGAGTAAAACTTTTGATAAATAATCATTAGAGATACATCAAGGTGTAATTAACTTTTGAATGGAATCCAATTGAAAATGGCCACCACAACTAACAAAACAGCCAACAGTGAAATGGCTATAATTTCATTATTATTATTATTATTATTATTATGATTTAAATGGTAAATGGCCTGAACTTGTATAGGGTTTTATCAGAGAAGGGATCTCTGCAGTCACTAAGTAGAAGTTTGGTGTTTTGTGAGAGGAGTTTGTTCAAGATGTGATTGGTTTGATTGATTATTTTAGGTGGGGTTTGAAGATATAATTATATATTTAATCTGCGCTCCCTTGATAACATTGTCTCTTTCAAGTCACTCCAGAAACTCACTGTTTCACTGAAGCATTTAGCTAACCATTTCACCATTACTGCCAGCCTACCTCCATTGTAAATACTCGCTAACTTGAACTTACGCCGTATTTTTCACTCTCGCATTCATTGTTTTTTTGTATTATTGTATATTTTGCACTGCATTTTGCCCTATTTTGACCTTGTGTTTGATTTACAGTTTTAGAAATTAATTCTTGATTTGGTGTTTCAATTTTCATTGCTTATGTGTGATGTTTTTCTGTTTCATTTGAATCTTTCCACTATTTTAATACTGTTAATGATTGTACAGCACTGTAACTGACAGTAGATTATTTTAAAAAAAGCAATTTGCATTGTGTGGATTATTTATAGATATTTGTTTGTTTTTCATGTACAGTTAGTTGTTCATAAATGTTTTTGTTTTGATTCAATAATATTTGTATTTTCAATGTGTTTTTTTGTACCTCATGGGATGCCATAGGAAAAATAGGCTGGCTTTATAAAAGCTGGTGGTAATTAGTTCTGATGAATGGCTGGAAAGCAACTGACAGCAGGACTTGAAATGAAATGTTTGCTGTTAGAGAAACAAAGATCTTATCCTTTGCATTCCCCTGGTGGAAGCAGCGAGGTACGTTTTGTTTATTTCATTTGTTTATTAGCCCATGTTCTTATTTTAATGTTTGTAAAGTTCTTTATGTAAAAGTGGTTCATCAGTTGCAAAGTCCAGAGTTTCCCAAGTGCGAATAATGGCAGAAGCTGATCTTGCAGCAAAAGGTTCCAGTTAAATCCATGCTGGAGATAGAAGCCCAACAAACTAAACTCAGTAAACTAGAATGTGAATGGAGACTTCATGAGACCCAGGTTATGGCAGAAATGAAGCAAAAGGAAGCTGAGGTGCAACAGAAGCTCGATGAGGAGAGAAACAAGTTATAAACTAGAACTGCAAAGCAGTTATGACCGGGGTCCAAGCCCTTTTATGCATGTCAGCCTTTGTCATGTTGTTTGTAGCATATTGTTGATATGTACAAGCCCTGTCCACTTTTAACCAATCATTACCATATTCTACAA
>NW_013952428.1:213290-217807 GCF_001266775.1 Austrofundulus limnaeus | reverse complement strand
CCTGCTATGTTTTCAGGTGACCCTTTAAAGTTTGTGGACTTTAAAGTATCATTTACAACTTTAATTGATTCTAAATCTATCACTGATGGGGAAAAATGTTGTATTTGAAAAGCTCTCTCTCTCTGGAGAAGCCAGAAAAGCTGTGGAAGGTTTCTTTTACAGAAACTCTGAAAATGCTCTGAAGGTGCCTGGTCAGTTTTGCAGGAGAGATAATGGAAATCCTTTTGTAGTCCAGAAGGCCTTTAGAGACAAACTGATGATGTGGCCAAATATAGCTTCTAATGATCCCTTTTCCCTCAGATTTTGCAGACTTTCTGAAAAGTTGCGAAGAGGCTATGCCTCAAGTTAAAGGACTGTCCATCTTAAATGACTGTGAAGAAAATCACAAGATGCTGAAGAAGTTACCAGACTGCGTTGTGTGCAAATGGAGTAGAGTTGTGTTTGAAGTGCTTGACGCATGTGGAGAATATCCATCCTTTGTTTTTCTAGATTTATACAAAAGGAAGCATGCATAGCATGTAATCCTATTGCCTCTCCATTTTTGTTAAATTCTAAAACTTACAATGAAAAGACCAAAAGGGCAAAGGCTCTAATACCATTACTGACTCTAAGAAATTAGAAAATGCTCATGTTTTGAAATCAAAGCTACCTTGTTTGGTTTGTAAAGAAATGTCCCACAGTGTTGCTAAATGCCCTGCCTTTGGAGTTAAACCAATAGAAGACAAACAATCCTTTATTTTCCTGAACCATCTTTGTTTTGGATGCTTAAGAAAGGGACATGTACTGAAAGATTGTAAAACACGGCACATATGTGGAGTGTGTAGGTTGCGTCACCCAACTTGTTTACACGAGGAAAAGGAAAGAGCTAATGTTTCTCAGCAGACTTCCACCTCTGCAGGTGAAGAATCACCTCAGGTTTCTCACAGAGTTTTGTCTCATGCACTCACTCGTAATATTTCTGCAACTTCAAGTATTGTTCCAGTCTTTCTGTCCTCTGTGAAGGATCCTGGAAAGGAAGTCCTTACTTATGCTCTTCTTGATACACAGAGTGACTCCTCATTTGTCTTGGAAGATCTTGTGAAAAGTTTGACTGTTGTTAGCAAACCTGTACAGCTAAAGCTTAGCACTATGGTTTCTGTTGATACACCTGTTTCCAACCAAAGTGTATATGATTTAAAGGCTAGGAGTTTTTTCTCCGATAATTATGTACAGTTAAGGCAAGCATACACACGTGATTTCCTTCCTGTTGATCCATCTTATATACCAAGTAAAACTACGGCATTACAGTGGCCTCACCTTAAACATCTGACTGGTAAAATGCCTGCTTTACAAGACTGTGAGGTCGGTTTGCTGATTGGTTATGATTGTCCTTCTGCTTTAGCACCACTGGAAGTTGTTGGTGGGGAAAATGAACACTTCGCACAGAAAACTACTCTTGGCTGGAGTATTATAGGGGCAGCCAATCCTCATCTGGATCGGCAAAGTAGTCAAAGATTAGTTCACAGAGTAACAGTGAAAGAAATGCCAGCTCCATTAACTTCTGATGTTTTGAAAGTTTTGGAGTTGGATTTCAATGAAAGAAGTCTAGAAGGAAAATGTGTTTCCCAAGATGACGTCCATTTCATACAACTTTTAAGTGAAAATATTAAAAGGATGATGGACATTTAGAGATGCCCCTCCCATTTAAAGCATCATGCCTTCCAGAGCTGCCGAATAATAAAAAACTGGCTACTGTTGGTTTACAGCATTTAAGGAGAAAGTTAAATAGGCCAGATAAGTTAAGAGTAGTGTTTGATTGCTCAGCTCAATTTTGTGGTATCTCTTTAAATGATACTCTAGCAGGTCCAGACTTGATTAACTCTTTGGTTGGAATCCTTCTGCGTTTTAGAAAGGAAACGGTTGCTATTTGTGACATTAAAAGGATGTTCCACCAGTTTCATGTTGCACCAAAGCATCATTGTTACCCGAGGTTCTTATGGTGGGAGCAAGGAGACCTGGAGAGTGAGCCTAAAGAATATCAAATGAAGGTTTACCACTTTGGTGCAGCCTCCTCTCCAGGTTGTGCTAATTTTGCTTTGAAATATCTGGCACAACAACACAGGTTAAGGTTTCCAGTTACATCAGCATTTGTGGAGAATAACTTCTATGTTGATGATGGGTTAATCAGTGTTTATACAATCAAAGATGCCACCACATTAATAACTGAAGCACAGAAACTGTGTAAAGAAGGTGGTTTGAGACTTCACAAATTTAATTCTGACAAGTGTGGAGTTCTTAACTGTGTGGACCCATCTGAGAGAAACACTAATGTGGTTTCTGTGGATCTTAAGCCTGACGTGGCACCCACTGAACATAAAATGGGTATGCAAAGGCATGATGAAAGAGACTGTGTCACACAGATCAAAGTGATAAACCTGTTGCACTCTGTATTTTGTCAGCTATAGCCTCTTGGTATGATCCGCTGGGATTTCTGTCAACATTCATTCTGAATGGGAAATGTAGTTGGCAGACTCTGGGCCACAGGAGTATTGGATGGGATGACCCACTTCCTGGCACCATGCATGTATGGTGGGAGAGATGGAAGTCCCCTTTTTGTAAAGCCATGGCCATTATCAATAGTCGTCCTTTAATATTAAAGGAATAAATTACTCAGGTTCTCTTGAGCCTTTAACCTCTAACCACTTGATTCAAATTAAGTCTGATACCGCCTTACCTCCTTCAGGAGACTTTGTAAAGGAGGATACTTACTCCTCAAAGTGGTGGCGTCGTGTGCAGTTTTTACTTGAACAGTTTGGAGTCTGTGGAAGAGGGAATACCTCCAGAATATTTCCATTCGACAAAACTGGCACATAATTCGGCGCAATCTTAAAGTTAATGATGTTGTTCTTGTAAAGGAGGATCTTCTCCCAAGAAATAAGTGGCAGTTAGGTCGTGTTGTGGAAACGGTGGTTGATGGTGATGGCTTGGTTCAAAGAGTAAAGTTGAGAACAGAGATCAGGAGAAGGATATCATCTGAGAGTTCAGTGATTTAAAGACCAGTGCAAAAATTTGTGTTGTTGGAAAGTGATTTGTAAAATGAATGTACACAAATGGGCATGCCTTAAATAATCCACACAGATTAGAGGGGATATTTTTATTTTTTTTTGGAATCATGCATGATTCAGTGGTCTGGTCATGCCTGATTGGTGGGAGTGTAACTGACAGTAAATTATTTAAAAAAAAAAAAAAANACAGTAGATGGTGTGGCACAATAGCAGCACAACAGTACAATCAGTGTGTCAAATGTAGGACCTGTATGCAACTTAGCAGCATTTCACATTTCTCAGGGATGAATGARTAAATTCATTGCACTTAATCTTCACTAAAACAAGTGTGTAAATAGATTAAACATCACTCTACAAACGAGCAAAAATAAATAGTAAGAATCAGTCAGTTAATTATTAATACCTTCTACAGTCTGAGCATCATGTGGAGATTAGCTTTTCTTTCCTGCAGGGAGCAGTTTTTATTGCTGCTCTCGTCATGTCACGCTCGTATTCCAAAACAAAATCTGCACTCTTCCTTTCTTCTGTCCATCAAGAGATAATGCATGCCAACATTCTGCTGATCTCAAAACCATAAAAAGCGTGCTGTCCTTGCTTCTGCCCGCTAGAACCACCGGATTGAGAGGAGGTTCTGCTCGGTGGGAATCATGGAGACACTTTTGGACCGAGGCTGAACCGAGCCAAACCGCAAAGCTGCTGCCAGGGTGGAGAGTAGTTGTCGCTCCGGTTTAAAACGTACACGCTTCTGTGTTCCCCCTTGGAAAACTTGTGCATGACAACTTTGCACTTAGCTGCAACTCTGTTTTTGATGAAAATAGAAAGTTCTGCTGCCGACATTCTTGCTAACTTGTTAGCGCAGCTTGTTGTTGTGATCATGTGAGCTCTGCATGCTGGATCCAAGCGCTGCTGGATAGAAACACTGGAGCGGAGTCAGTGAACTGCTGGAACGGACTGCTAATATCTGAGCGCTTAAATCTGACATTTTTTATGCAGGCCAATAAAATCCGAAACTCATTTTTTGGCTGATATCGGACCGATATCTGATATCAATATCGGATCGGGACACCCCTATTAAAAATATCAGTGAAATATATCATATATGGGACAAACACAGTGACATTTTAGAAGTGAAATGAAGTTTATATGATTTACAGAAAGTTTGCAATAATTGGTTAAACAAAATTAGGCAGGTGCATAAATTTGGGCACCGTTTTCATTTTATTGATTTCAAAACCTTTAGAACTAATTATTGGAACTGAAATTTGGAGCTGAAAACAAAGATTGTTCACCGTCATGGTTTAGAGGAAGGATACAGAAAGCTATCTCAGAGATTTCAGCTTTCAGTCTCCACTGTGAGAAATATAGAGAGAATATATTAGACCACAGGCACAGTTCAAGTGTAGGCTCCAAGTGGCAGACCAAGACTAATCTGGAATAAACAGAAGTGAAGGATGTTGAGAAGAGTCAGAGTCA
>NW_013952428.1:211100-212155 GCF_001266775.1 Austrofundulus limnaeus | reverse complement strand
GTGATAAGACTCATAAGGGTCAGCCTACAGTATTACCATGTTCATGTCTTTAATGCTGTTTTTCTGTTCTTTTGTGCAGAGAGGTTCAGTTCATTGTGCTGCAGAACATTGCCACCATGTCCATTCAGAGGAAGGTAAGGCTGCCTGTACTAAACATTTGTCCTGTTTTTTTTGTTTTGTAGTCTTTTTGTTAAAGTGTTGTCTCCAAACAGGGCATGTTTGAGCCATACCTGAAGAGCTTCTATGTTAGATCAACAGATGCCACACACATTAAGACACTGAAGGTAACAGCTTTCTTCTTTATGTACACTTTTTGGACTTAAATTATTATTAATATTGTTGTTGTTGCTGTTAAAAATAAATGTTTTTGTGTGTGAAATAGTTTAGGAGCAATACTTTAGCTTTAGAAGATGTCAGTAAATTATGAAATAAGTGTAAGAGTACATCTCTTGAAAACGTAAAATGGCTTTTTGTCCCCACTGAGGGTGGGGACAAAACAAAACCCCACATTATTGTCTGTTCAAAGTAAAGAGTCCACAGGTACAATTTTACTGACTGTGCTCAAAACAACGAGATCATTGATAGATAGATCTTTATTTTTGCCATTTGTGCATATACTAGCAGTTTATACTCATTGGAATTCTTATGCGGGTATCTCTCCTAGTCACAGCATAGATGACAGAACAGTAATGAAAGAAAAAACATTTGCAAAAGCAGATGATTCACTCGCAACTACTTATTCTGAGGAAATCAGACAGTTACGCGAAGAGAACACAAAATTCCAACAAAGGGTTTTAAAAGAAGCTGAAGAAAAAGAAAGCCTTAGATCTGATCTAGAGCTGGCTACAAATGGACTTCAGCATGCAAAGAGTGAGCTTGAAAACCAAATGCACTTTAACTCCTTAAAACATCTGGAACTACAAGTCATCCAGAATGAGCTTGAACAAAAAAAAAGAAGAGAACTAGAACTACAAAGCAGTTATGACCGGGGTCCAAGCCCTTTTATGCATGTCAGCCTTTGTCATGTTGTTTGTAGCATATTGTTGATCTTTTAG
>NW_013952428.1:205324-207380 GCF_001266775.1 Austrofundulus limnaeus | reverse complement strand
GCTGAGAGCAGGGGGAGGGACTACAAGGTTGTTTCTGTTCAAAATTTTCTAAGTTTTTGGGTACCCAAGAAACCACATACAGCAGCTTTAAAGAGAAAATTACAGGTACATGTCAATAAATTAGAATACCATTAAAAAGCTCAGTACTTCTGTAAAGGTGATGACTTGAGGAGCCATGTCATCTGCTGGTGATGGTCCACTGAGTTTTAATAAGTCCAAAGTCAGTCTAGCCATCTACAGGACATTCATGCTTCCCTCTGCTGACAAACCTTATGGACATACTGATTGAATTTTCCAGCAGAACCTGACACCTGCCCACACTGTCAAAAATGCCATTAAATACTGTAATGATCATGGTATGACTGTGCCTGATTGGCAGTGAACTTGACTGACCTAAACCCTGTAGAGACTTGGTCTTTGAACGGCTGTGGCTCAGTGGTTAGAGCAGTTGTCTTGTCCTCCAATGAGAGAGTCAGAGGTTTGAATCCACCAGCATACACTCCCATATCGATTTGTTCTTAGGTAACACACTGAACCCCTCATTACCTCTGTGTCCCATCGGCGTATGAATGTGATCTAAAGCAATAATTAGTCTTTATAGAATGATTTCTTCAGAATAACTTTGATAGAGTTGCGGTAAAGCGCTGTATGTCATCTGCATCAAAAAATTAATGCTCAGATTGTGTTGTAAAGTGCTTTGAGTAGCCTTGTTGACAAGAAAAATGCTATATACGTAGAGTCCATTTATTATTTATGGTTTTGTCAAGACGGAGATGAATGTGACCAGAGACGGTAGCTGCATTTCCATTGACCATGAAAATGCGCAAATTAGAATTTTGAAAATAAATTTGCTCAATGGGAACACGTCAATTTCGAGAAAAAAAAATACGTTTTTCGACAAAATGTTTTGAGTGCTAGTGTCGCGGTAGCAATATGCTACGTGTTTACATCCATCGCCACCATGTTTGTAATGACTTATCGCGAGAACAAACGTATTCACGTGACTTTAATAACATTTCTTACATAATGGAAACACTGCAGTTGTGAAACTGTGTTTTTTCGACATTAACAGAATATCAACAAAGTTTTGCGCACATTTACAATGGAAACGCAGCTAATGATGCAAATGAACTGAAGACTCCTGTCGAAGAAGATACTATGACTACTTTGGTTCTCTGTGTTTTTATGCACAGTTTTGTGTGTGTATTAGGCATGGGCCGAATACCAGTTTCAAGGTATACCATGATAGGAAAAAGTCACGGTTTGAAAACCACTAAATTTTATGTCATACCGTGCCTACGGTATGACAGAACAGAAAGCGTGTTTTGTTTTTTCCTCGGGTCTGTTCAGCTGCAGACTTTCCCCCCGTGCACTCCTGCAGCAGACAGCCTGTCACACTCGCAGCTCTGCATGGGTTGTGTGGTGGCTAAAGAACAGCGTTCCCCAAACTTTTCCCGTCTAAAATAATAAATTCAGCTATATGAAAATAGTTAGGATGCCGTAAAGACAACGGCAATGTGGACCATGGAGGCAACACATCTAACATGATCGTAGCTCCAGGTAAAGTTTATGCTATCTTGAAATGAACGAGCTAACGTAAGCTTGAGATTGTGAAACAAATCACCATGTTGCTGTGGCTGAATGCACTGGTCACAAATTGTCTGCAAAACTGTTGCGTTTGAGTTGTTGGATTGTGTATTTGATAAGTTTTAAGTGATAGGTGATAAAACTGAATGCCTCTTTTAGCTGAGCAGCTCGTTAGCTGAACGTGCGTTTCATAAACACGCATTCATAGTTGTGAGTTCTTGTTTCTGTGTAGGGCTGCCACGATTAGTCGACGACTAATTGATTATTAAAATAGTCGATGACTAATTTAATAATCAATTAGTCTTTTTTTGTTTTGTTTTGTTTTTACTTTGTTTTTCTATCCAAACTGCTTTGACAGCTTCCACTGCCACATCTGCCTTTCTGTCCTTGACACACATGCACAGTAGTGGTAACTGGGGTAGGCCGTGGACGTCACAAGACATTATACAGACAGGCTCTGGTATCATGG
>NW_013952428.1:203572-205062 GCF_001266775.1 Austrofundulus limnaeus | reverse complement strand
ATTCTGACGTGATAAGCTCTATGTTTTATACTCAATTAACGTTTGATCTGATTAGTGGACTAATCGAAAAAAATCGGTGCTTAATCAACTATAAAAATAATCGTTTGTGGCAGCCCTATTTCTGTGTGCATATAATTATATAACCTTTATGTCAAAAACCCTTTTGAAATTTAAAACACAATAAAAACTCCCAACTTGATACATTACTTGAATGAAAAGACTTGTTCAGTATACACTGATTTGTCTTAACTAATAAAGCAATAGAAAAGCAGTTACTTTATGTAAACTTTATCAGGATAATCTAATTGAATTAGGTGCTAAAAATCACACGGGTAAATAAAATTTCTGCATAACACCTCTGAGATCTAAAAACAGCTTCCAAAGATAGTTAAAGTTGAATATCATAGTAGAAAGGTGATTTTCCGTTTTGTTTTTAAATACAAATTTTAAACCAAATTTTTAGAGCTGTAATCATAATACCGTCATACCGCAAAACCGTGATATTTTTGCCCAAGGTTATCATACCGTCATAATTTCATACCATCCCATGCCTAGTGTGTATTCAATTCAATTCAATTCAAAAATACTTTATTAATCTCAAAGGGAAATGAAATAATTATTGGTTTTAGTAGTAGTTTTAATATTTTTGTATTGATTTTGTTTTGTTAATCGTTTTGTCTGTGTGTAAATACTACTGCTGCTGTGATCCTGTAATTTTCTTGTAATTGCCAAACAAATCAGGGACAAAGTTGTTGAGAAGTCCAAATTAGAGTTGGGTTATAAAAATGTATCTAAATCTCTGATGATCCCCTGGAGCACCATCAAATCTGTTATCATTTAAAGGAAAAGAACACAGTACAACAACAAACGTGCCAAGAGAGGGCTGCTCACCAAAACCTCTCAGACTGGGTTAATCAGAGAGGAGCACAGACACCAAAGCTGACCCTCCAAGAACATACCCCACCCCTATGTTCATTATCTGGGTATTAAACACTGTTCCTTAGATGGGCGTTTCAGTGAAATCTGTTCAGTAATTTGCAATAATTTCACAAAAGATGGACAGAGATGAATATATTGGTGACAAACAAATATATACAAACATATATAGCATTCTGTTAGTGTTTAGATTTAGTAATGGGATCACTGCCACATTAAATATTAGCTTAGTACAGGGGTCTGCAACCTTTACGATGAAAAGAGCCATTTCTGCTCCTTGGCTTACTAATAAAATGTGTCAGGAGCCCGAAAACAATCTGCAACTGTAATTATCAACTGGTGGTCCGTGGGTCTTTTCGAGGCCTTTTCAGGAATCTTTATGTCCAGTGGAAGTGACATTATAAACTAAAAAATATATTGAGAATTTTATTATTTATTATTATTTTTGCACATCAGGTCAAATTATAAGACCAGATTTTTTTTAACGAATTTCATAAAAGTTCAGCTGAACTATTCAGGTATACTTTTTTTAGTCATTCTTATTATTATGTAGT
>NW_013952428.1:198427-201587 GCF_001266775.1 Austrofundulus limnaeus | reverse complement strand
GCCTTGTCCTGCTCTAAACTTTTCAGGCAATCTATTAGTTTCTTCTTGTAACCACTTCCTGGATCTCTCTGAATTTTGCCTGAAACTCTCAGATTGAAGAAGTCTCTTGGAGGAGAGACGAAACGTTTCATTAGAGAAGAACCGTCCAGAAGACCTATACAATTTTTTTCTTTTTGAAAGACTAAACTTGTTCTACCTGAAGTTGTAACGTAGATCTACACACAAAGCCACCTGTGCTAGCTTTAAATGTTGATCCTTCATTTAACTGTGTTGATGTAACATTACATATAAAATCAAACACATTTAAAATCCTAACAATCAATATATGGTAGATTTACTCGCTGTTACCTTCGTACTCATCAATGTGGTATTTCTCATCCATCACTGTTGTCCTCAGATGTTACTCTGAACCTTTTAAACATTTTGAGAATCTTTTCCTCCAGCCACGTCTCACTGGATAAAAAAACTCAGTGAATTTGGACTGACATGGCTTCCAGTCAGTAATAGTTTGATGTGACACAAAGGGAAAGTTCCACTTTGCTGACATTACACAGATGATTGTTTTTGCTCTTGTGTTCTCTAGCCTCATATTTTTCTTCTTATGCTTACAGTTTCACTGCATCTTTAGTAGTTTTGGCATATTTTCATAGCAGCATAAAACAGGTGGTATAGTTAATACAACTTTGTCATTTTCTGTTTTCATCTGGATGAAAACAAATTTAGAAATGCACCATGTTTACAAGGAGAAAAATGTTTCTAAAAAATAGTAGCTGCATTTCCATTGACAATGAAAATGCGCAAATTAGAATTTTGAAAATAAATTTGCTCAATGGAAACACGTCAATTTCGAAAAAAAATTACGTTTTTCGACAAAATGTTTTTGTGCTAGGATGAGGTGGTTTTTCAGCCGTATCGAAATTAGTGTTTTTCGCAAAACTGCAACGGAAACACTTTTTTTCGCATCACAGGAGTCACGTGATCTACAACCGTCTGTTTCTACTGGTGAAAAAGACGATGATGAAGAAGATAACAGGAAGCAGAAGTAGTAGTAATATCACAGAAGTAGTATAAAATAGTAAACTCAGCGACTACAATTTGCCAAAAACACAGCATACGTAGCCGCTCCCAAGTAGGGACTTGTCTCTGGAAAGCCTCGATAAAAGACGCCGACGTCTCCTCTGATGATGAGCGCTAGTGTCGTGGTAGCAACATGCTATGTGTTTACATCCATCGCCGCCATGTTTGTAATGACTTATCATGAGAACAAACGTATTCACGTGACTTTAATARYATTTMTTAYTTAATGGAAACACTGCAGTTGTGAAACTGTGTTTTTTCAGCATTAACAGAATATCGATAAAGTTTTGTGCACATTTGTAATGGAAACACAGATAATGTTCCTGTGCGAATGGACCAGAGGTCAGAAAGATTAAGGAAGAGTTTCAGTGTTTAAGACTTAACTTTATCATGACCAGTTTGTTTACCTGTAAGTTGAAACGTGTGCCCATTTCCACCCTCCTTATTATCCCTGCTTGGCTTTGTGGAGAGGTAACCCGTATTCTGAGTCTGAGTCTGAGTCTGACCTGCCTGGCTGTCAGTCAATATGATTGACAGCTGCTCTCAGGGCAGCTTTGATGCAGCACGAGTCTTGTTAGTCAATCTCTCCTCCACAGGTGAAGGCCAGGGAGTAATAGAGAATAGAAATGCAGATTAGAACAGGGAACTTTTTGCACATCAACATCTGATTTAGAGTCAATTCTATGCATAAATACATGATGGGCTACGGGATTCACAGACAAGGGTAAATAACCTCACCTTTACACACACACACACACACACACACACACACACACACACTTCCCCATTCATGCAAACTCCTACCCACACATACATACAGTATACACACACTGGCCTCAGTGTCATTTCTATTTCTCTGCAATCTGCCCACAGAGGCAGCAAGTCTGTCTCAGCTGAGTGCTCGGGCCTTTTTAGAGAATTACTGCATGGTTATCAAAGGCATTTAGATTAACCCTGGTCACCGTCTTTGACCCACCTCCTCCTCCTCTCTCCAGTTTCTGCATGCTACCCCTCTCTCTAATAACATTTTGACATTAGGATCTTCCACAAATGCCTCTTAAATCCCCCACCCTCCCCCTGCGCCACCCCAAACCTCTTCCGACCGCTGTCCGTGTGCGCGGCGGGGTAACTCTGGCTGATAACTTTTCATTCATAATTAGCAGTCAGCGAATGGGGCTGCGTAAGGGGGAAATTGAACTGTCAGTGGCAGAGCGCAGGGCGTTTGACCCTATCACACCCAGAGGGGGCCATCATAATTTGTTCATTTGGTGTCCATCAGGCGAGCGCTGGCTCCCCCCTCCCACTCCCCCGTCTCGCTCCTCACCCTCCTGACCTCCCCGTAGCAGGCTCTCTGGGTTCACATCTAATTATGAATCAGCAGAAGGACCTCAGGCGCCACAAATATAGCAGCTTCTGCCCTCCAAACCTCCTGCTGCCACTCAAACTGCTGAGATTGCTTCTTAAATACGAATAACTGCCCACAAGGAAATATCCAGAATCTTGCAGCCTGAGCAGCCAGGTAGTTGTTTCTTGGAATGTTTGACTGAACAGAGTAATTTTTTTTTTTTACTTCCCCAGTTCTAAAAGAAAGTTGGGACCATTGAGATGAACTGTAACTAGAGACAGAAGCTTGAAGCTAAAGCCACTATGGTCAAGCACCCACTAGTGACTGACTGTATATGAATTATTTTTAAAGTCATTTTAGTTCCAGGTTTGAATAATCAGGAAAGCATTGAGGTTTTGTCCATCTCAATTCTTTTATTTAAAGGGGCAATATCATGTAAAATCAACTTTTTTGAGTTTTATATCATGTTATAATGTTATACTCCCATAAAAAACATGTCCAAAGCCTTGCTCTGACTCATTCATCATGTTTGAGAAATCCTGCAGTGTTTTTATGAAGCCATGCTGAGGAGCAAAACGACAGGTGGGGACCAGAAACACCTTTTGGGACCAGAAACACCTTTTGGGACCAGAAACAGCTTTAGGTACCAGAAACAGCTTTAGGTACCAGAAACACCTCTGGGACGTGTCTTTAAGCTGAACTTCCTCATGGCGGAGCGCCCCCCCCCCCCCCCCCCCC
>NW_013952428.1:192176-197332 GCF_001266775.1 Austrofundulus limnaeus | reverse complement strand
ACATAAAAACACAATAAAAACATGGTAATGATTTTCTCTGTGATTTTTTTATACCATTAATTAATCTTTTAGGTACGATAAAAGAATAGAAGTGGTTCCACTTTCTTGTGACAGTCATTATCRTGATTTAACAAATGCATAAACATTCTTAGTTAAACAACAAATGAATCACGAACAGAAAAGATTGTTCTGTCCATTATCGGATTAAGAAAACTGAGAGATTCTCCTCTGGGTTGAAATGACCTGTCATGGCCTAAATAGAGTTCAGTTTGTGACAGAGTTCCTGTCTTCTCGTCAGGCCTGTGCGAGGCCTGCTTCGTGGCAGTAAATCTTGTTTCTTCACTCGAGGTGACCCCTACAAAACAATGAGCATCCGAGCCAGCCCCCTGCCCCATAGACCCCCAGAGACGCTGAGCGTCCGATGGGTGGGACAAAGCCAGCATTTATCCAATGACTCGTCTCGTTTTGCTGCAGTCTTTGCATCACTAATGAGTTCTGTAGACGCTCAGCGTCCGACTGTTTAAAGCTCTGTGAAGCTGTGGGAATGAGGGAGAGGAAAGCTGTGTCGTTACCAGTGATAAGAAGCTGATTGTGAACAAAAGTTGAACGTGTTGTAGCGCGTATTTAGTCAGAGGCATGTACACACAACAGTATATATTTGATCTTTTTTTTTTAACATTTTAGGGGAAGCTGAGCTTCCCTTGCAGTCTCAGAGAAATCGCCTCTTCACAGAATGAACTCTGATCGTGCAAAAAATGTGTTTAAAATTTTGTCATTAACTGTTGGAATCAACTGAGTGAAAAATCTCATGAACCACTGAACAGATTTCATTGAAATTTTCAGAAAGTAATAAGGGTTTGATATTAGGGGAGTAACAAGATCTTGCAAGAATTTTCAAGCGGAAAACAGTCTTTCAAACCTCAAAAAAGCCTTTTTTTCATGACTTTGTCTGATGAAATTGGAAATAGTGTCTCCAGCTCTTCAGATGGTTTGCGTGGCAGCAGTTGGACCATGTAGCTGCTCATCCCTCTGGCCTGTTGTGAAGGCAGATTCCCTAGCTGCTCCTGCAGCTTCTGGAGTTTCATACTGATGGGAAACATCTCTAAAACAGAATTAGTGCTGAGTTCACACATAATTTGTCGACTTTGAAGCAGATCAAATAGTTTGGAACTCTCGTTTCTTCGTTTGAGAGGAAAAGTTAATCAAACTTAGAGGCACAGTGGAAATTAATCACCTGTGAAAGTTGTTTTAATTACCTCACAAAGAGTTGGATTCTGAATTCCACCTTAGTCCAATCAGAAGTCTGTCAGAGCATTACACAGCTACAGATTATCTGCAGTTATTTTGTACATATAAATTTTCATGTTTTCTAAGGTGAAATATTTAGATGTTTGAATCTTCATTGAGTAAAACTGCTTTGATGGTCTACAGTAAAATGTGTTCATTACAAACCATAAAAGGTCAATATAAAGAAAGACATATGGAATAATTAAGAGTTCTATTTGTGAAGCACTTAGTGATGTTTGGGTCTATGAAAGGTGCTATATTAATAAATTTTACTTACCGTATTTATTCAAGTATAAAACGTAAAATTTAATCCATAAAATCATCCATAAATTTGGGGGGTAGTATTATATTTGGTTAAATATTTTTACTTATGTATTTTAACTGAAACATCAGCTTCATTCACAAAATGCCTGAGTCCGGAAATGAGACCACGTTGTAAAAAGCAGTTGAAACGAGCTCACCTCTGACACTCCTCCGTGCTTCAGAGCGAGATAATAACAGATCCAAGCAGGAGACATGATGTGAAAAAAAGGGGGGGAAAAGCGGTCCTGCACCTCAGTAATGATAACAAACTAATAACATTAGTGTGTGACCGAGCCGCTCCTTGAACAACAACCACCACATGTTCGTCTGTAATGGCTGCCGTCTACCGGTGTTCTGAAAAAGTTTGTATCCCTGAAAAAAGTTTCCCCACCAGAGGGGGCGCTCGCGAATAGGAAGTAATCTGCTTTTCCCCCACAAGATGGTCCAAATCTCATGTGAAGTCTCTGACTTTTGTGTTGGCGCCTCCTGGTGGACTATGTGTAAAATGCCAGAATTCATATGATGCTGCTACAGCTGATATATATTTGTTGTCAAAATACCTTTTAGTACATATTCAATTCAAATTCAAAAATACTTTATTGATCCCAGAGGGAAATTAGGTACTATAGATGAGATCGTATTATACACGAATAAATGCGGTACTTACTATACTGACCTAAAATCGGATGTGGTGGCAGCTGAACATAATCTGTAACAACTATGTCAGGGATTTTCAAAGTCTACGAGGCTAAGCCTCCCTGAGAGAGCAAACCATACCACCCCACAGAAAATATTAAATAAATAAATAACCTATAATTAATAAAAATGTAATTCTATTAGAATAAATACAGTGTCGCCATTATTTCTGTTACAATTTTTGCTGTTACTGTAAACCATTATTCACTTTTTTTTCTTTTAAACTTTTTGTCTGTGCTTTTTAAAAATAATGATTAAAAAAATAACTAAACTTATAGAGTGCTTTATCAAGTCCCTCCGGACCCCAAAGCGCTTTACACTTACAGATATTCACCCACAACAGCACCTTTTCTTCTTTACTGTTTGTTTACTTTTATACTGCAGGGGAATGTGGCCCAAATCAGATTTATTTTTGCACCCATGCAACGTATCAGATATTCTACAAAGTAACTCTGAACGCTCTTCATGTAACTCTTACATAACGTCACTGAGGTAGCCGTGAGCGGATCAGTCTATGTATTTATAAAGGTACCAACCTTACCTGATGCATTTTAAGCACAGAACTCTGCATGTCTTCAGCTACAGAACAGAAGTCCAGTTGCTTCGTCTTTGTTCTTTTCATTTCCCAGGATGACTGAAAATCTACAGCAGCAGATGTCGTTAAGTTAGTGTCTGACTGAGTTGATACGAACGGGTTGGGATTGATATTCTTAATTTTTCCTTCCGCTTGTTGCTCTACTTCAAAAACAAAATGCTGCACCGGAGAATCTGTCAAGATGCAACACTAAATATAAGCAATGGACCAAGAACAAGCAGGTCAGATGATAATTTAATAGTTTCTGGTTGCACAAGAACTTTAGAATCACACAAGCTAACACATTTAGCTTGTGTGGTTACTTCCTCAAACAAAGACCGTTGGGTGTGACCTCACTTCATCTGCACCTTATGGGTTGCCTCTGAACTGTTAGCGGTTCATACTGAGGTCACAGTTTAATAATAATGTGATGCACCATGCAAAAAAAGGGCATCTGAGGAAAAAAAATCTAATCTAAGACCTGCAGTGTACTAGTTAGCCTTAGATTATTTTCCTTACTTCCTGATTCACCTAACACCCCCACCTGAAGACCATCGGTGTCCCTTAGGGGAGGCACGCCCCACAGTCTGAAAACCCCTGATCCAAGTACTGGTTGTACATCTTCAGCTGATTACATTTTGGAGTCAACCCAATTGAAAATGGTTACCCCAGCATTAGTCTACACTAAAATCACTACATCTTGGTGAAATATACAGACTCTGAAAGAAAACGTAGTGTAGAAGTACCGTGTTTCCATCGAGGCTTTTTGATGCGCATTTAGAAGTGTCGCATTAAAAATGTGATTAAAAAGTCGGATGGAAACAGCAAAATTTGAAAAAAAAATCCTCAATTCGCTAAAAAGTTTTTACGCTCGCTTGAGATGGTTTTTGGATGATTCGCAAAGTAGTTAATGCACAAAACAGGAGATGGAAACACGTTTGCCAAATAAATTCGGACATAGCGCATATTTAATTCACGTGACGTTCAGCTGTTTCCGCTTTCCTGCCTCGTCCCTTGTAGCGTTTATGTCTCCTGGCAGCATTAAACATAGCCTGTACTAGCTGAATAGATAGAATAATTACAACTTACCCAATAGCAAGGCATTCACGAAAAAATCGCTCCATTGTCCCGAGATGATAAGCCTCTGCTAGTTAGCAAGTTTCACTTCCTGTTTACTACCGCAAAGCTTGTCGCCGACGTCTGATGTAATCACGAGTTGCATAGCCTCGTTTATTCGCATCAAACAGTCGAGAGGGAAACTAGATGGAAACAGTCTGGATTCACATGTTTATTTAGTTTTTTGCGAACCTTGAAAAGTTCAATAAAAATTCACTCTTTAACTGGATGGAAACACGATACGCGTCTTTTGAACACAGACATAGTATGTGACATTGTGACATATGTACAGTGAGATCACACATTGTTTTTATTCAAGGTTTGACCAAAGCTACTATCATTTCTCATCATAAAATAATTCTTGTCTGAAAGGCAGTGGATGATTTATGTTCTTTCAAGGAACGCTAGGCTTACCATTCCTTTTTTTTTCCCCTGGTGCAGCATCACATCTCCCCTTTGGTGGGCTTTTTTTCTTTTCTATTTGTTCCTATTTTTTTTTCTTTTTTTTTTCTACCTGCTCTTTGCCGTCACTCCCAGGTGAGACATCAGCCGCAATTGATCCCAATTCACTGGGATAACAATTATTCCTCCACTAATCAGCACCGGACCAAATCTGCCTGCTGAATTCCATTGGCACCACGACTCAGCCAATCAATAACGTTATCAGAAAATCTGTTTGAGATGGGGGAATCAATCCGACCCAAAATGCCATTCACGGCAAGTGGTTTGCAAGACCCTTTAAAGAAGAAACAATTCATACATAAATGAAGAAGACATACATGAAATGTAGAAAACTACCAATAATTCATGGCACATTTCTGTTTTTTACTAGGATTAAGGGCTTTTTTTAAGTAAAGAACCAAGAGTATTGATATTTTTTGTTTTCTTTCAGAAAGGTCGTTGTTTTTTAAAGTTATTCATTTAAAGATTTGTAAACAGATGTCCAGTTTTAGATGTGAGTTCTGTTTACATTCTTTTTCCTTTAATATGATCACTTTTGGGCACAAAATATTATCTTCAACATTAAAAATCATCAGGCTTTAAATGGGCAATATCATGTAAAATCAACTTTTTTGAGTTTTATATCATGTTATAATGTTATACTCTCATAAAAACATGACCAAAGCCTTGCTCTGACTCATTCATCATGTTTGAGAAATCCTGCAGTGTTTTTATGAAG